>NC_068455.1:2767798-2797537 GCF_023373465.1 Oncorhynchus keta
GAGAGAGAGGAGAGAGAGAGAGAAATGGACAGCAACAGAGAGAGAGAGAGAAGAGAGAGAGGAGAGAGAGAGAGATAGAGAGGAGAGAGAGAGAGAGAGAGAGAGAGAGAGAGAGAGAGAGAGAGAGAGAGAGAGAGAGAGAGAAATGGACAGAGAGAGAGAAAAGAGAGAGAGAGAGAGAGAGAGAGAGAGAGAGAGAGAGAGAAATGGAGAGCGAGAGAGAGAGGAGAATGGACAGTGACAGACGGAGAGAGAGAGAGAGAAAAATGGAGAGCGAGAGAGAGAGAGAAATTGACAGTGACAGACAGAGAGAGAAATGGACAGTGACAGACAGAGAGAGAGGAGAGAGCTCCTTCCAGCACCCTCCCCCAGACAGACGCTCTTAACAGCTGCTGTACCACACCAGGTGGATCATCCATGTGGAGTAAAATAACCTGCTCGTTAATACCTGCTACAGCAGGTAAAAGCTTCTTTATACTTTTCACAACCTGCCTCTTCTTCTTCTTCCAGCACTAAAGCAGCCAATCCCCTCGCATCACAAGCAATTAATTTAAATTACTTTTAAAAAGGTTGTTTACGGATAGTTTTTTTGTCATTTATCCGAGCATAAGGAGGGATTGAAGGGTTGACACGTAGAGAGACGCAGCAGCTTTTCCTGGAACAGCTCCAGCAGCCTCATTATACGTATTACTGAAGACGTGAACGTGGATTAGTGTCTGTCTGTCTAGCACCTACCAACATGTGACTATGCAGAATCACAGAAAACTGTGTACAAGGCATTATTAAGAACACCTTCCCACTATTGAGTTGGACTTACCTACCTGGTGAGGTTGGGACGGCTCCAGAACTAACCCTGGTCAGGTTGGGACAGCTTCAGAACTAACCTACCTGGTGAGGTTGGGATAGCTTCAGAACTAACCCTGGTGAGGTTGGGACAGCTTCAGAACTAACCTACCTGGTCAGGTTGGGACAGCTTCAGAACTAACCCTGGTCAGGTTGGGACAGCTTCAGAACTAACCTACCTGGTGAGGTTGGGACAGCTTCAGAACTAACCTACCTGGTGAGGTTGGGACAGCTTCAGAACTAACCTACCTGGTGAGGTTGGGACAGCTTCAGAACTAACCCTGGTCAGGTTGGGACAGCTTCAGAACTAACCTACCTGGTGAGGTTGGGACGGCTTCAGAACTAACCTACCTGGTCAGGTTGGGACAGCTTCAGAACTAACCCTGGTCAGGTTGGGACAGCTTCAGAACTAACCCTGGTCAGGTTGGGACAGCTTCAGAACTAACCCTGGTCAGGTTGGGACAGCTTCAGAACTAACCTACCTGGTCAGGTTGGGACAGCTTCAGAACTAACCTACCTGGTGAGGTTGGGACGGCTTCAGAACTAACCTACCTGGTGAGGTTGGGACGGCTCCAGAACTAACCTACCTGGTGAGGTTGGGACAGCTTCAGAACTAACCCTGGTGAGGTTGGGACGGTTTCAGAACTAACCTACCTGGTGAGGTTGGGACAGCTTCAGAACTAACCCTGGTCAGGTTGGGACAGCTTCAGAACTAACCCTGGTCAGGTTGGGACAGCTTCAGACCTAACCTACCTGGTGAGGTTGGGACAGCTTCAGAACTAACCTACCTGGTCAGGTTGGGACAGCTTCAGAACTAACCTACCTGGTCAGGTTGGGACAGCTTCAGAACTAACCCTGGTCAGGTTGGGACGGCTTCAGAACTAACCCTGGTGAGGTTGGGACGGCTTCAGAACTAACCCTGGTCAGGTTGGGACAGCTTCAGAACTAACCTACCTGGTGAGGTTGGGACAGCTTCAGAACTAACCTACCTGGTCAGGTTGGGACAGCTTCAGAACTAACCTACCTGGTCAGGTTGGGACAGCGTCAGAACTAACCCTGGTCAGGTTGGGACGGCTTCAGAACTAACCTACCTGGTCAGGTTGGGACAGCTTCAGAACTAACCTACCTGGTCAGGTTGGGACGGCTTCAGAACTAACCCTGGTCAGGTTGGGACGGCTTCAGAACTAACCTACCTGGTCAGGTTGGGACAGCTTCAGAACTAACCCTGGTCAGGTTGGGACAGCTTCAGAACTAACCCTGGTCAGGTTGGGACAGCTTCAGAACTAACCCTGGTCAGGTTGGGACAGCTTCAGAACTAACCTACCTGGTGAGGTTGGGATGGCTTCAGAACGAACCCTGGTCAGGTTGGGGCAGCTTCAGAACTAACCCTGGTCAGGTTGGGACAGCTTCAGAACTAACCTACCTGGTGAGGTTGGGACAGCTTCAGAACTAACCTACCTGGTCAGGTTGGGACAGCTTCAGAACTAACTCTGGTGAGGTTGGGACAGCTTCAGAACTAACCCTGGTCAGGTTGGGACAGCTTCAGAACTAACTCTGGTGAGGTTGGGACAGCTTCAGAACTAACCCTGGTCAGGTTGGGACAGCTTCAGAACTAACCCTGGTCAGGTTGGGACAGCTTCAGAACTAACCCTGGTCAGGTTGGGACAGCTTCAGAACTAACCTACCTGGTGAGGTTGGGACAGCTTCAGAACTAACCTACCTGGTCAGGTTGGGACAGCTTCAGAACTAACCTACCTGGTCAGGTTGGGACAGCTTCAGAACTAACCTACCTGGTCAGGTTGGGACGGTTTCAGAACTAACTCTGGTGAGGTTGGGACAGCTTCAGAACTAACCCTGGTCAGGTTGGGACAGCTTCAGAACTAACCCTGGTCAGGTTGGGACAGCTTCAGAACTAACCCTGGTCAGGTTGGGACAGCTTCAGAACTAACCCTGGTCAGGTTGGGACAGCTTCAGAACTAACCCTGGTCAGGTTGGGACAGCTTCAGAACTAACCCTGGTCAGGTTGGGACAGCTTCAGAACTAACCCTGGTCAGGTTGGGACAGCTTCAGAACTAACCCTGGTCAGGTTGGGACGGTTTCAGAACTAACCTACCTGGTGAATGGGTGTGTCGAAATTAAAGAGACCAGAGCCAGATGTTCCCTCTCTGACGTGATCATGCCAGATATTGGTCAACCAATGGTTGCGTGCCATATCATCGACTGTGTCATGGACTGGCAAATTGCTATAATAACCTACGACGTGGTTAGCTTGTACGTAAAACACCTAGCCGTGCATTATAAGGTCTGGTTGAGAGTCAGCTTCGACTGGACAGAAGAAAGCATTCATTATGGTGGAACCGTGAGCTCATTAGAGAGGGAACGCTCACTTAGACAGACAGGAAACTGTGAAAAAGAAAAAACAGTGTTTATGATAAGTGTCTTGAGTCGTTCATCTTAATAAATATTCACCATATTGAAGTCTCTCACACACTCAGCCCTCCTCTACTCTCACCAGCTGGCAGCTGCACCCGTTTTAGTAATTCATTATTTTATGAAATCATTCATTAAAAATGTTGATCCCATAATACTGTTGATTAACTAGGGTCTAAAAGAAGTTCACTTGTGACATTCTCGGTCATTGATACACATTGTTGCAGTTAGTTCACCACTATGACTTTTTCTTCTTCCAGATACACCACACTATATGACAAAAGAAATAGTGCAGAATTTATTTTTGTGTCACGTCCTGACCTTAGATCCTGTTTTATGTTTCTATTTTGGTTTGGTCGGGGTGTGAGTTGGGGTGGGCATTCTATGTTTTGTTCTGTGTGGTGTATTTCTATGTGTTTGGCCTGGTATGGTTCCCAATCAGAGGCAGCTGTCAATCGTTGTCTCTGATTGGGAACCATACTTAGGCAACCTTTTCTCCACCTGTGTTAGTGGGTAGTTGTTTTCTGTACCAGACAGAGCTGTTTCGGTCATTCTCTTTTGTTGTTTTTGTCATTCAGTGTTCAGTTTATTTAATTAAATGTACGATGAACACATACCACGCTGCGTGTTGGTCCGATTATTCCTCATCATCAGACAAAGAGGAGAGTCGTTACACCCTGTGAATGAAACATAATTATTTCCTGATCGGAACCCAGGTTCTTCCATGTTGGAATGCCAGATACGCTGCGGAGGCTGAAGGTGGCGTGTTGCAGATGTGGCTAAACTGACTTTACTGCTACATCTGTTACTCTGGAAACGTACAGCCTAGTCATGAAACTATAAACCAGTGGGTTATAGGTAATGTAGTTATTTAAAAAAAAAAACATTTTCAACCAATAACATCTTTATACCCAGGATTGCTGATGCTATGTATAGGCCATAGAGCCCTCACAGTGGAGGTGTCATAATACCCATAAAACCTAGCAGTCAAATAGGGAAAGGGTTCCAATCATACTTCAAATAAAATGTGTAGGCTTTTTAATAACGTCACACCAGGTTGACTTTTGTCAATATACTAATTTTGCACGCCCAATTTTTCAGTTTTTGATTTGTTAAAAAAGTTTGAAATATCCAATAAATGTCGTTCCACTTCATGATTGTGTCCCACTTGTTGTTGATTCTTCACAAAAAAATACAGTTTTATATCTTTGTTTGAAGCCTGAAATGTGGCAAAAGGTCGCAAAGTTCAAGGGGGCCGAATACTTTCGCAAGGCACTGTATTACACGTAGATTTGAAAATCCCAGCAAGCTCCTGCACCTCATCGCTAGCTGACACCTTTGTTAACAGGTATTGTGTCCATTTAAAACTTACACAAGACAGTTCACATAATTGTCCATTTTAAAGAAATAGCTAATTTATTTATTTCTAAAATTAGCTAACATTAGATAGTTAATCCAGAGATTCTTCCCTTTGCCTAGCAGTCTCATCCAGATCATCATGGCATTTGTAGTTCTTTATGATAGCTACATTAGCAGCTAATTAGCATTTCATTTTTGGTGGGTAAATACAGGTGAAAATATTGAGAAATCACCTTGTCCTAAAGAGACTTACACGGTTATCAAAATGTCACATCAGAGTAAAACTACAAAACACAGCCCTTCTTTTTTGTTGTTGCCCCTTTTCGTTTTTTATCCAATTGGACAATTTTTTTCTCATCGCAACTCCCCAAAGAGAGAGCCATGCGTCCTCCGAAACACGACGCTGGGCCAAACCCTCCTCTAACCTGGACGACGCTGGGACAAACCCTCCCCTAACCTGGACGACGCTGGGACAAACCCTCCCCTAAACCAGACGACGCTGGGACAAACCCTCCCCTAACCTGGACGACGCTGGGACAAACCCTCCCCTAACCCAGACGACGCTGGGACAAACCCTCCCCTAACCCGGACGACGCTGGGACAAACCCTCCCCTAACCCGGACGACGCTGGGCCAAACCCTCCCCTAACCCGGACGACGCTGGGCCAAACCCTCCCCTAACCTGGACGACGCTGGGACAAACCCTCCCCTAAACCAGACGACGCTGGGACAAACCCTCCCCTAACCTGGACGACGCTGGGACAAACCCTCCCCTAACCCGGACGACGCTGGGCCAAACTCTCCCCTAACCCGGACGACGCTGGGCCAAACCCTCCTCTAACCCAGACGACGCTGGTCCAAACCCTCCCCTAACCCAGACGACGCTGGGCCAATTGTGCGATCGAAGCCACTGGTCGGCCATATTGTCCCTAGAAGGCGCAGTCCTCCATAGGAATGAATGGAATTCTACATGTGTTTAGTGGAGACAGCAACATTAGTACTCTTAAAAAAATACTTTACGGATTTTATTTAATTTGTTATTTTTAGCTCATATAATATAATTTAAAAGTATGAATTAAGGTGCCTGTAATAGAAGAAATGTGGCAAAAACGAATGTAACATTAATACATGCATTTCTATAACTTCTTAAATACTTTCCAACATGGAGGCACGGTGATTCAACAGCGCCCCCTATCAGTCATCTAGTGTATATATAAATCAATGGTGGGGGAGTTCCAAGATGGCTTCCATACAAATCAAATCAAATCAACACAACATAAGTCATCCAGGGTTAACGCACTCATCCAGGGTTAACGCACTCATCCAGGGTTCACGCACTCATCCAGGGTTAACGCACTCATCTAGGGTTAACACACTCATCCAGGGTTAAAACACTAATCCAGGGTTCACGCACTCATCCAGGGTTCACGCACTCATCCAGGGTTAACGCACTCATCCAGGGTTAAAACACTAATCCAGGGTTCACGCACTCATCCAGGGTTCACGCACTCATCCAGGGTTAACGCACTCATCCAGGGTTAACGCACTCATCCAGGGTTCACGCACTCACCCAGGGTTAACGCACTCATCCAGGGTTAACACACTAATCCAGGGTTCACGCACTCATCCAGGGTTAACGCACTCATCCAGGGTTAACGCACTCATCCAGGGTTAACACACTCATCTAGGGTTAACGCACACCCAGGGTTTTAAGCCAGAGGAGGATATTGACTCCATTTCCCACAAAACCTCTATTGCACATTTCTATTTGTACAGAACAGGTGAAAGTCTGTTAAATGTTAATGCGATAGGCAGCTTAGAAATAGCTTACATAGAACATATCTACCGCTTCTTAGACCTGCTCTCAATGGGAATGACATATTTATAACACACATTTCTATGTGAATTTGGTCGGGTCCCCTAAAAAGTGACATGTTGTAGCTTTTAACCTAACACAAAATAAAAACCTGAAACTAGATCTCGAATCCCAAACCCTGGCCTGGTCTACTTAGTCTGCTTCACAAGCGTTCAGGATGTCTCAAATAAATGCGTCTCAGTAACTTTCTGGTGTCTCCTTGTTAATAGCAAGATGCTGAGTTGGAAGCGTCGATGCAAAGTTGGTGAAGACAAAAGGCCTGAATGGACACAACAGCGAAAACTGGAACAAAAAGCAAACTGTCTAAAATTGGAGGATAACTGTTTGAATGTTTGTTGAGTCAGGATGCATATGTGGGAAACCTGTTTTGTTGAAAATGTTAAAGTTTGCGCTGGGTCTGTCAGAGAGACCAGAAGTGGTCTTATTTTTTGATTCATTGTATTTCTGAAGAGCAGAGGAAGATAGCAGTGAGCCTCCAACAAGAATTCGGACAACAGGAGTTGTGTGTTTTGAACTTCGGGAAGTAGAACACCAATCAAAGGAGTCATCTCAGGGGTGACGACGGATGTTCAGGTTGAACACCTGAAGAGAATTCCTGGTGTGGTTGATGCCCGGCGTCTGACCCTCTGGGTGAAAGGAGAAAAAGAAGCCGGTCGGTCCTGTTTTTTGATATAGAGCAAATACCTACTCATGTGAAGCTTGGTTCATACATTAGCAGTGTAAGAACCGTGTAAGAACTGTGAAGGATTGGGCCTTGTTTCAAGTGTGTGCAGACGGACAGAGTATATTGAAGGACGGTTTGTAGATGGACGACGGTGGGGATCCTGAGTTCCTGGAGTGCCCTGTAAGGGTGAAGGAGATTCAGGTGGCAAAAGTTAGAGTGGCAGCAGTGTATGTGCAACGTTTTAGACTGATCCAATGAACCATTGCATATCTGTTCAAAATGTTGTATCAAGACTGCCCAAATGTTCCTAATTTGTTTATTAATAACTTTTGGTTCGTAACTGTGCCACTCTCCTCAAACAATAGCATGGTATTCTTTCGCTGCCATAAACATAACGGACATATACCAGGAGCTGTGCCAGGCCCGCCACGTCTGTTGACTCATCCAGCTGGAACGGACATATACCAGGAGCTGTGCCAGGCCTGCCACGTCTGTTGACTCATCCATCTGTAACAGAGATATACCAGGAGCTGTGCCAGGCCCGCCACGTCTGTTGACTCATCCATCTGTAACAGAGATATACCAGGAGCTGTGCCAGGCCCGCCACGTCTGTTGACTCATCCAGCTGTAACAGACATATACCAGGAGCTGTGCCAGGCCCGCCACGTCTGTTGACTCATCCAGCTGTAACAGACATATACCAGGAGCTGTGCCAGGCCCGCCACGTCTGTTGACTCATCCAGCTGGAACGGACATATACCAGGAGCTGTGCCAGGCCCGCCACGTCTGTTGACTCATCCATCTGTAACAGAGATATACCAGGAGCTGTGCCAGGCCCGCCACGTCTGTTGACTCATCCAGCTGTAACGGACATATACCAGGAGCTGTGCCAGGCCTGCCACGTCTGTTGACTCATCCATCTGTAACAGAGATATACCAGGAGCTGTGCCAGGCCCGCCACGTCTGTTGACTCATCCAGCTGTAACGGACATATACCAGGAGCTGTGCCAGGCCTGCCACGTCTGTTGACTCATCCAGCTGTAACAGAGATATACCAGGAGCTGTGCCAGGCCCGCCACGTCTGTTGACTCATCCAGCTGTAACGGACATATACCAGGAGCTGTGCCAGGCCCGCCACGTCTGTTGACTCATCCAGCTGTAACAGACATATACCAGGAGCTGTGCCAGGCCCGCCACGTCTGTTGACTCATCCAGCTGTAACGGACATATACCAGGAGCTGTGCCAGGCCTGCCACGTCTGTTGACTCATCCATCTGTAACAGAGATATACCAGGAGCTGTGCCAGGCCCGCCACGTCTGTTGACTCATCCAGCTGTAACGGACATATACCAGGAGCTGTGCCAGGCCCGCCACGTCTGTTGACTCATCCAGCTGTAACAGAGATATACCAGGAGCTGTGCCAGGCCTGTTGACTCATCCAGCTGTAACAGACATATACCAGGAGCTGTGCCAGGCCTGTTGACTCATCCATCTGTAACAGACATATACCTGGAGCTGTGCCAGGCCTGTTGACTCATCCAGCTGTAACAGACATATACCAGGAGCTGTGCCAGGACCGCCACGTCTGTTGACTCATCCAGCTGGAACGGACATATACCAGGAGCTGTGCCAGGCCCGCCACGTCTGTTGACTCATCCATCTGTAACAGAGATATACCAGGAGCTGTGCCAGGCCCGCCACGTCTGTTGACTCATCCAGCTGTAACGGACATATACCAGGAGCTGTGCCAGGCCTGCCACGTCTGTTGACTCATCCATCTGTAACAGAGATATACCAGGAGCTGTGCCAGGCCCGCCACGTCTGTTGACTCATCCAGCTGTAACGGACATATACCAGGAGCTGTGCCAGGCCCGCCACGTCTGTTGACTCATCCAGCTGTAACAGAGATATACCAGGAGCTGTGCCAGGCCTGCCACGTCTGTTGACTCATCCAGCTGTAACGGACATATACCAGGAGCTGTGCCAGGCCCGCCACGTCTGTTGACTCATCCAGCTGTAACAGACATATACCAGGAGCTGTCCCAGGCCCGCCACGTCTGTTGACTCATCCAGCTGTAACAGACATATACCAGGAGCTGTGCCAGGCCCGCCACGTCTGTTGACTCATCCAGCTGTAACAGACATATACCAGGAGCTGTGCCAGGCCTGTTGACTCATCCAGCTGTAACAGACATATACCAGGAGCTGTGCCACGTCTGTTGACTCATCCAGCTGTAACAGACATATACCAGGAGCTGTGCCAGGCCTGTTGACTCATCCAGCTGTAACAGACATATACCAGGAGCTGTGCCAGGCCCTGTTGACTCATCCAGCTGTAACAGACATATACTAGAAGCTGAGCCAGGCCTGTTGACTCATCCAGCTGTAACAGACATATACCAGGAGCTGTGCCAGGCCTGCCACGTCTGTTGACTCATCCATCTGTAACAGAGATATACCAGGAGCTGTGCCAGGCCCGCCACGTCTGTTGACTCATCCAGCTGTAACGGACATATACCAGGAGCTGTGCCAGGCCCGCCACGTCTGTTGACTCATCCAGCTGTAACAGAGATATACCAGGAGCTGTGCCAGGCCCGCCACGTCTGTTGACTCATCCAGCTGTAACGGACATATACCAGGAGCTGTGCCAGGCCCGCCACGTCTGTTGACTCATCCAGCTGTAACAGACATATACCAGGAGCTGTGCCAGGCCCGCCACGTCTGTTGACTCATCCAGCTGTAACGGACATATACCAGGAGCTGTGCCAGGCCTGCCACGTCTGTTGACTCATCCATCTGTAACAGAGATATACCAGGAGCTGTGCCAGGCCCGCCACGTCTGTTGACTCATCCAGCTGTAACGGACATATACCAGGAGCTGTGCCAGGCCCGCCACGTCTGTTGACTCATCCAGCTGTAACAGAGATATACCAGGAGCTGTGCCAGGCCTGTTGACTCATCCAGCTGTAACAGACATATACCAGGAGCTGTGCCAGGCCTGTTGACTCATCCATCTGTAACAGACATATACCAGGAGCTGTGCCAGGCCTGTTGACTCATCCAGCTGTAACAGACATATACCAGGAGCTGTGCCAGGACCGCCACGTCTGTTGACTCATCCAGCTGGAACGGACATATACCAGGAGCTGTGCCAGGCCCGCCACGTCTGTTGACTCATCCATCTGTAACAGAGATATACCAGGAGCTGTGCCAGGCCCGCCACGTCTGTTGACTCATCCAGCTGTAACGGACATATACCAGGAGCTGTGCCAGGCCTGCCACGTCTGTTGACTCATCCATCTGTAACAGAGATATACCAGGAGCTGTGCCAGGCCCGCCACGTCTGTTGACTCATCCAGCTGTAACGGACATATACCAGGAGCTGTGCCAGGCCCGCCACGTCTGTTGACTCATCCAGCTGTAACAGAGATATACCAGGAGCTGTGCCAGGCCCGCCACGTCTGTTGACTCATCCAGCTGTAACGGACATATACCAGGAGCTGTGCCAGGCCCGCCACGTCTGTTGACTCATCCAGCTGTAACAGACATATACCAGGAGCTGTCCCAGGCCCGCCACGTCTGTTGACTCATCCAGCTGTAACAGACATATACCAGGAGCTGTGCCAGGCCCGCCACGTCGGTTGACTCATCCAGCTGTAACAGACATATACCAGGAGCTGTGCCAGGCCTGTTGACTCATCCAGCTGTAACAGACATATACCAGGAGCTGTGCCAGGCCTGTTGACTCATCCAGCTGTAACAGACATATACCAGGAGCTGTGCCAGACCTGTTGACTCATCCAGCTGTAACAGACATATACCAGGAGCTGTGCCAGGCCCTGTTGACTCATCCAGCTGTAACAGACATATACTAGAAGCTGAGCCAGGCCTGTTGACTCATCCAGCTGTAACAGACATATACCAGGAGCTGTGCCAGGCCTGCCACGTCTGTTGACTCATCCATCTGTAACAGAGATATACCAGGAGCTGTGCCAGGCCCGCCACGTCTGTTGACTCATCCAGCTGTAACGGACATATACCAGGAGCTGTGCCAGGCCCGCCACGTCTGTTGACTCATCCAGCTGTAACAGAGATATACCAGGAGCTGTGCCAGGCCCGCCACGTCTGTTGACTCATCCAGCTGTAACGGACATATACCAGGAGCTGTGCCAGGCCCGCCACGTCTGTTGACTCATCCAGCTGTAACAGACATATACCAGGAGCTGTGCCAGGCCCGCCACGTCTGTTGACTCATCCAGCTGTAACGGACATATACCAGGAGCTGTGCCAGGCCTGCCACGTCTGTTGACTCATCCATCTGTAACAGAGATATACCAGGAGCTGTGCCAGGCCCGCCACGTCTGTTGACTCATCCAGCTGTAACGGACATATACCAGGAGCTGTGCCAGGCCCGCCACGTCTGTTGACTCATCCAGCTGTAACAGAGATATACCAGGAGCTGTGCCAGGCCTGTTGACTCATCCAGCTGTAACAGACATATACCAGGAGCTGTGCCAGGCCTGTTGACTCATCCATCTGTAACAGACATATACCAGGAGCTGTGCCAGGCCTGTTGACTCATCCAGCTGTAACAGACATATACCAGGAGCTGTGCCAGGACCGCCACGTCTGTTGACTCATCCAGCTGGAACGGACATATACCAGGAGCTGTGCCAGGCCCGCCACGTCTGTTGACTCATCCATCTGTAACAGAGATATACCAGGAGCTGTGCCAGGCCCGCCACGTCTGTTGACTCATCCAGCTGTAACGGACATATACCAGGAGCTGTGCCAGGCCTGCCACGTCTGTTGACTCATCCATCTGTAACAGAGATATACCAGGAGCTGTGCCAGGCCCGCCACGTCTGTTGACTCATCCAGCTGTAACGGACATATACCAGGAGCTGTGCCAGGCCCGCCACGTCTGTTGACTCATCCAGCTGTAACAGAGATATACCAGGAGCTGTGCCAGGCCCGCCACGTCTGTTGACTCATCCAGCTGTAACGGACATATACCAGGAGCTGTGCCAGGCCCGCCACGTCTGTTGACTCATCCAGCTGTAACAGACATATACCAGGAGTTGTCCCAGGCCCGCCACGTCTGTTGACTCATCCAGCTGTAACAGACATATACCAGGAGCTGTGCCAGGCCCGCCACGTCTGTTGACTCATCCAGCTGTAACAGACATATACCAGGAGCTGTGCCAGACCTGTTGACTCATCCAGCTGTAACAGACATATACCAGGAGCTGTGCCAGGCCTGTTGACTCATCCAGCTGTAACAGACATATACCAGGAGCTGTGCCAGGCCTGTTGACTCATCCAGCTGTAACAGACATATACCAGGAGCTGTGCCAGGCCCTGTTGACTCATCCAGCTGTAACAGACATATACTAGAAGCTGAGCCAGGCCTGTTGACTCATCCAGCTGTAACAGACATATACCAGGAGCTGTGCCAGACCTGTTGACTCATCCAGCTGTAACAGACATATACCAGGAGCTGTGCCAGGCCTGTTGACTCATCCAGCTGTAACAGACATATACCAGGAGCTGTGCCAGGCCCGCCACGTCTGTTGACTCATCCATCTGTAACAGACATATACCAGGAGCTGTGCCAGGCCTGTTGACTCATCCAGCTGTAACGCATATAATTCACTGACTTTTATGCGAAGCAGTCATTTTCAAAACATCTCCTGCCATGTCACTGATGCGTCATGAAACAATGTTATTGCCTGCATAGATTTTTTAGGGCCTTTTCCCCCAGCATTGTCCCAGTCATCTCTGCGGTAGCAGAAAGCATGAAGTCCTCCACAATAGTATGGGGCTTGCCTGTCCCAGCCACTCGGTAGCTCACATACATAAATGGTATCTGTTGCTTTTATACATGTCTTACTAAATTCTCCCTCAAACTCCCGCGGCTTATTTTCCAATTGGTGTGTTTTGTAACCTAAATGTCCTCGTGAGAGTGAAGATTTCATCGAGTTGTGAGATAGTACTTTTGCACATATAACACACTGTGGCTGAGGAAAGGCACTCGTCCCAATATAAGTGAAGCCCAAATCAATGTAGTTCTCATCATTTGATTCCTTCAAAAGGGAGGGAGTCACCAGCGTGAGATAAGAGAGATCAGAGAGAACAACAACAACTACAAGGTGTGATTGCTGTCATTTCCTTTTTCAAAACACACCAACACACACACACACACCAACACACACACACACACACCAACACACACACACCAACACACACACACACACACCAACACACACACACCAACACACACACACCAACACACACACACCAACACACACACACCAACACACACACCAACACACACACACCAACACACACACACCAACACACACACACCAACACACACACACACCAACACACACAGGCACGAACACAAACACACACACACACACACACCAACACACACAGGCACGAACACAAACACACACACCAACACACACAGGCACGAACACAAACACACACACCAACACACACAGGCACGAACACAAACACACACACCAACACACACAGGCACGAACACAAACACACACACACACACACACACACCAACACACACAGGCACGAACACAAACACACACACCAACACACACAGGCACGAACACAAACACACACACACACACACACACCAACACACACAGGCACGAACACAAACACACACACCAACACACACAGGCACGAACACAAACACACACACACACACACACACACCAACACACACAGGCACGCACACACACACACACACAGGCACGCACACACATAACACACCAACACACACAGGCACGCACACAAACACACACACCAACACACACACCAACACACACAGGCACGCACACAAACACACACACCAACACACACAGGCACGAACACAAACACACACACACACACACACCAACACACACAGGCACGAACACAAACACACACAAACACACACACACATAACACACAGGCACGCACACAAACACACACACACACACAGGCACGCACACACATAACACACAGGCACACAGGCACGCACACAAACACACACACACACACAGGCACGCACACACATAACACACAGGCACACAGGCACGCACACAAACACACACATAACACACAGGCACACACACACATAACACACCAACACACACAGGCACGCTTACACATAACACACAGGCACAAACACACACACACACCAACACACACAGGCACGCACACACATAACACACAGGCACGCACACAAACACACACACACACACACACACAGGCACGCACACACATAACACACAGGCACACACACACATAACACACCAACACACACAGGCACGCACACACATAACACACAGGCACGCACACAAACACACACACACACACACAGGCACGCACACACATAACACACAGGCACACACACACATAACACACCAACACACACAGGCACGCACACACATAACACACAGGCACAAACACACACACACCAACACACACAGGCAGGCACACACATAACACACAGGCACAAACACACACACACACCAACACACACAGGCAGGCACACACATAACACACAGGCACACACACACACATAACACACCAACACACACAGGCAGGCACACACATAACACACAGGCACACACACACCAACACACACAGGCAGGCACACACATAACACACAATTGCTCGTAAGAGATCAAACGTTCGTAGGAAACACAAACACAGTCAAGAAAAAAAGGAGGAAACAACAGCATATCGTCCACCACCCGTCTGTTAGTTAATATAATATATCACCACCCGTCTGTTAGTTAATATAATATATCACCACCCGCCTGTTAGTTAATATAATATATCACCACCCGTCTGTTAGTTAATATAATATATCACCACCCGTCTGTTAGTTAATATAATATATCACCACCCGTCTGTTAGTTAATATAATATATCACCACCCGTCTGTTAGTTAATATAATATATCACCACCCGTCTGTTAGTTAATATAATATATCACCACCCGTCTGTTAGTTAATATAATATATCACCACCCGTCTGTTAGTTAATCTAATATATCACCCTTGTCTGTTAGTTAATCTAATATATCACCACCCGTCTGTTAGTTAATATAATATATCACCACCCGCCTGTTAGTTAATATAATATACCACCCTCGTCTGTTAGTTAATATAATATATCACCACCCGTCTGTTAGTTAATCTAATATATCACCCTTGTCTGTTAGTTAATCTAATATATCACCACCCGTCTGTTAGTTAATATAATATATCACCACCCGTCTGTTAGTTAATATAATATATCACCACCCGTCTGTTAGTTAATCTAATATATCACCCTTGTCTGTTAGTTAATCTAATATATCACCACCCGTCTGTTAGTTAATATAATATATCACCACCCGTCTGTTAGTTAATATAATATATCACCACCCGTCTGTTAGTTAATATAATATATCACCACCCGCCTGTTAGTTAATATAATATACCACCCTCGTCTGTTAGTTAATATAATATATCACCACCCGTCTGTTAGTTAATATAATATATCACCACCCGCCTGTTAGTTAATATAATATACCACCCTCGTCTGTTAGTTAATATAATATATCACCACCCGTCTGTTAGTTAATCTAATATATCACCCTTGTCTGTTAGTTAATCTAATATATCACCACCCGTCTGTTAGTTAATATAATATATCACCACCCGCCTGTTAGTTAATATAATATATCACCACCCGTCTGTTAGTTAATCTAATATACCACCACCCGTCTGTTAGTTAATATAATATATCACCACCCGTCTGTTAGTTAATATAATATATCACCACCCGCCTGTTAGTTAATATAATATATCACCACCCGCCTGTTAGTTAATATAATATATCACCACCCGTCTGTTAGTTAATATAATATATCACCACCCGTCTGTTAGTTAATATAATATATCACCACCCGCCTGTTAGTTAATATAATATATCACCACCCGCCTGTTAGTTAATCTAATATATCACCACCCGTCTGTTAGTTAATATAATATATCACCACCCGCCTGTTAGTTAATATAATATATCACCACCCGCCTGTTAGTTAATATAATATATCACCACCCGTCTGTTAGTTAATCTAATATATCACCACCCGTCTGTTAGTTAATATAATATATCACCACCCGTCTGTTAGTTAATCTAATATACCACCACCCGCCTGTTAGTTAATCTAATATATCACCACCCGCCTGTTAGTTAATATAATATATCACCACCCGTCTGTTAGTTAATCTAATATACCACCACCCGTCTGTTAGTTAATATAATATATCACCACCCGCCTGTTAGTTAATATAATATATCACCACCCATCTGTTAGTTAATCTAATATATCACCACCCGTCTGTTAGTTAATCTAATATATCACCACCCGCCTGTTAGTTAATATAATATATCACCACCCGCCTGTTAGTTAATCTAATATACCACCACCCGTCTGTTAGTTAATATAATATATCACCACCCGCCTGTTAGTTAATATAATATATCACCACTCGTCTGTTAGTTAATATAATATATCACCCTCGTATGTTAGTTCATATAATATATCACCCTCGTCTGTTAGTTAATATAATATATCACCCTCGTCTGTTAGTTAATATAATATATCACCCTCGTCTGTTAGTTAATCTGTCACCCTCGTCTGTTAGTTAATCTGTCACCATCGTCTGTTAGTTAATATAATATATCACCCTCGTCTGTTAGTTAATATAATATACCACCCTCGTCTGTTAGTTAATATAATATATCACCCTCGTCTGTTAGTTAATATAATATATCACCCCTGTCTGTTAGTTAAGATAATATATCACCCTCGTCTGTTAGTTAATATAATATATCACCCCCGTCTGTTAGTTAATATAATATATCACCCCCGTCTGTTAGTTAATATAATATATCACCCTCGTCTGTTAATTAATATAACATATCACCCCCGTCTGTTAGTTAATATAATATATCACCCTCGTCTGTTAGTTAATATAATATATCACCCTCCTCTGTTAGTTAATATAATATACCACCCTCGTCTGTTAGTTAATATAATATATCACCCTCGTCTGTTAGTTAATATAATCTGTCACCCTCGTCTGTTAGTTAATCTAATATATCACCCTCGTCTGTTAGTTAATATAATATATCACCCTCGTCTGTTAGTTAATCTAATATATCACCCTCGTCTGTTGGTTAATCTAATATATCACCCTCGTCTGTTAGTTAATATAATATATCACCCTTGTCTGTTAGTTAATATAATCTGTCACCCTCATCTGTTAGTTAATCTGTCACCCTCGTCTGTTAGTTAATATAATATATCACCCTCGTCTGTTAGTTAATCTAATATGTCACCCTCGTCTGTTAGTTAATCTGTCACCCTCGTCTGTTAGTTAATATAATATATCACCCTCGTCTGTTAGTTAATCTAATATATCACCTTCATCTGTTAATTAATATAATATATCACCCTCGTCTGTTAGTTAATCTAATATATCACCCTCGTCTGTTAGTTAATCTGTCACCCTCGTCTGTTAGTTAATCTAATATATCACCCTTGTCTGTTAGTTAATATATCACCCTCGTCTGTTAGTTAATCTAATATATCACCCTCGTCTGTTAGTTAATATATCACCCTCGTCTGTTAGTTAATCTAATATATCACCCTCGTCTGTTAGTTAATCTAATATATCACCCTCGTCTGTTAGTTAATATATCACCCTCGTCTGTCAGTTAATATAATATATCACCCTTGTCTGTTAGTTAATATAATATATCACCCTTGTCTGTTAGTTAATCTAATATATCACCCTCGTCTTTTAGTTAATCTAATATATCACCCTTGTCTGTTAGTTAATCTAATATATCACCCTCATCTGTTTGTTAATCTGTCACCCTCGTCTGTTAGTTAATATATCACCCTCGTCTGTTAGTTAATCTAATATGTCACCCTCGTCTGTTAGTTAATATAATATATCACCCTCGTCTGTTAGTTAATATAATATATCACCCTCGTCTGTTAGTTAATATAATACATCACCCTCGTCTGTTAGTTAATATAATACATCACCCTCGTCTGTTAGTTAATATAATATATCACCCTCGTCTGTTAGTTAATCTAATATGTCACCCTCGTCTGTTAGTTAATATAATCTGTGACCCTCATCTGTTAGTTAATCTGTCACCCTCGTCTGTTAGTTAATATAATCTGTGACCCTCATCTGTTAGTTAATCTGTCACCCTCGTCTGTTAGTTAATCTAATATGTCACCCTCATCTGTTAGTTAATATAATATATCACCCTCGTCTGTTAGTTAATATAATATATCACCCTCGTCTGTTAGTTAATATAATATATCACCCTCGTCTGTTAGTTAATCTAATATATCACCCTTGTCTGTTAGTTAATATAATCTGTCACCCTCGTCTGTTAGTTAATATAATATATCACCCTCGTCTGTTAGTTAATCTAATATATCACCCTCGTCTGTTAGTTAATCTAATCTGTCACCCTCGTCTGTTAGTTAATCTAATATATCACCCTCGTCTGTTAGTTAATCTAATATATCACCCTCGTCTGTTAGTTAATCTAATATATCACCCTCGTCTGTTAGTTAATCTAATATATCACCCTCGTCTGTTAGTTAATCTAATATATCACCCTCGTCTGTTAGTTAATCTAATATATCACCCTCGTCTGTTAGTTAATATAATATGTCACCCTCGTCTGTTAGTTAATCTAATATATCAACCTCGTCTGTTAGTTAATATAATATATCACCCTCGTCTGTTAGTTAATCTGTCACCCTCGTCTGTTAGTTAATATAATATATCACCCTCGTCTGTTAGTTAATCTAATATGTCACCCTCATCTGTTAGTTAATCTAATATATCACCCTCGTCTGTTAGTTAATATAATATATCACCCTCGTCTGTTAGTTAATATAATCTGTCACCCTCGTCTGTTAGTTAATCTAATATATCACCCGTCTGTTAGTTAATCTATCTGCAATGCGGATACCTGCGTACCTGTCTGTCTGCCTGCCTGCCTGACTGCCTTTCTGCCTGTCTGCCTGCCTGACTGTCTGCCTGCCTGTCTGCCTGTCTTTCTGCCTGTCTGCCTGCCTTTCTGCCTGTCTGCCTGCCTGACTGTCTGCCTGCCTGTCTGCCTGTCTTTCTGCCTGTCTGCCTGCCTGCCTGCCTGTCTGCCTGTCTGTCTGCCTTCCTGCATGCCTGCCTGTCGTTCTGCCTGCCTGCCTGGCTGCCTGCCTGCATGTCTGCCTTCCGGTCTGTCTGTCTGCCTGTCTGCGCACTGTAAGCAGAGTACTAGAGGCAGAGCAGAACAGACCCGTGTAGAGTAGAATGAGGCAATGTTCCAGCAGCTCCATCCATCCTAAACACCATACTGGTATAGTATAGTCCTGCTGTACACATCATCCTAAACACCATACTGGTATAGTATAGTCCTGCTGTACACATCATCCTAAACACCATACTGGTATAGTATAGTCCTGCTGTACACATCATCCTAAACACCATACTGGTATAGTATAGTCCTGCTGTACACATCATCCTAAACACCATACTGGTATAGTATAGTCCTGCTGTACACATCATCCTAAACACCATACTGGTATAGTATAGTCCTGCTGTACACATCATCCTAAACACCATACTGGTATAGTATAGTCCTGCTGTACACATCATCCTAAACACCATACTGGTATAGTATAGTCCTGCTGTACACATCATCCTAAACACCATACTGGTATAGTATAGTCCTGCTGTACACATCATCCTAAGCACCATACTGGTATAGTATAGTCCTGCTGTACACATCATCCTAAACACCATACTGGTATAGTATAGTCCTGCTGTACACATCATCCTAAACACCATACTGGTATAGTATAGTCCTGCTGTACACATCATCCTAAACACCATACTGGTATAGTATAGTCCTGCTGTACACATCATCCTAAACACCATACTGGTATAGTATAGTCCTGCTGTACACATCATCCTAAGCACCATACTGGTATAGTATAGTCCTGCTGTACACATCATCCTAAACACCATACTGGTATAGTATAGTCCTGCTGTACACATCATCCTAAACACCATACTGGTTGGTATAGTATAGTCCTGCTGTACACATCCTCAACAAAAGAGACATTCTTTGTCGCCATTATTTCTCCACTGTTGTTACTTTAGAATACGGGGGAAATAAACACTCAGGGGAGAAGTGATGCTGCAGAATCCGATCTGTCATCAAATAAGGTCACGGATCCATGCACCTTCTCCTGGCAGCAGGTTGTGTGGAAGAGTTGGAGAATCTACAGATGCACGCTCTCTCAGCAGTAGCTCTCTCAGCATTAGCTCTCTCAGCATTAGCTCTCTCAGCAGTTGCTCTCTTTGTAGTAGCTCTCTTAGCGGTAGTTCTTTTAGCAGTAGCTCTTTTAGCAGTTGCTCTCTTTGTAGTAGCTCTCAGCAATAGCTCTCTTTGTAGTAGCTCTCTCATCAGTAGTTCTCTCAGTAGTAGCTCTCTTCGTAGCAGCTCTCAGCAGTAGCTCTCTTTGTAGTAGCTCTCTTTGTAGTGGCTCTCTCAGCAGTAACTCTCCCAGTAGTAGCTCTCTTAGCAGTAGCTCTCTCAGTAGTAGCTCTCAGCAGTCTCCGGTAGCTCTCCTGCATTACTACATTATAACTACCTTTTAACTCTGTTAAATATCAGATCCTAGTTAAAATTCAAGGTGACTACAGAAAGAATGGGGTGCCATCTATGACACAGTCCATCATGAATACCATTATATACCCATCCTGCTGTCTCTACCTCAGGTCATCATGAATACCATTATATACCCATCCTGCTGTCTCTATCTCAGGTCATCATGAATACCATTATATTACCATCCTGCTGTCTCTTACCTCTGGTTCCTCTGGTTCAACCTGATCATACCTCCACCAGACTTCCAGGACAAGGAGCCTGGACCACAACTCACAGGTATGCAACCATAGAGATAGATGGAAGCCCATAGTAAAGACATGGGTCAAGGTCCAACTCCTCCTGATGTAGTGTTAACCCAGGTGCTCCTTCACTCCTCCTGATGTAGTGTTAACCCAGATGCTCCTTCACTCCTCCTGATGTAGTGTTAACCCAGATGCTCCTTCACTCCTCCTGATGTAGTGTTAACCCAGGTGCTCCTTCACTCCTCCTGATGTAGTGTTAACCCAGATGCTCCTTCACTCCTCCTGATGTAGTGTTAACCCAGATGCTCCTTCACTCCTCCTGATGTAGTGTTAACCCAGATGCTCCTTCACTCCTCCTGATGTAGTGTTAACCCAGATTGCTCCTTCACTCCTCCTGATGTAGTGTTAACCCAGATGCTCCTTCACTCCTCCTGATGTAGTGTTAACCCAGATGCTCCTTCACTCCTCCTGATGTAGTGTTAACCCAGATTGCTCCTTCACTCCTCCTGATGTAGTGTTAACCCAGATGCTCCTTCACTCCTCCTGATGTAGTGTTAACCCAGATTGCTCCTTCACTCCTCCTGATGTAGTGTTAACCCAGATGCTCCTTCACTCCTCCTGATGTAGTGTTAACCCAGATGCTCCTTCACTCCTCCTGATGTAGTGTTAACCCAGATGCTCCTTCACTCCTCCTGATGTAGTGTTAACCCAGATGCTCCTTCACTCCTCCTGATGTAGTGTTAACCCAGATGCTCCTTCACTCCTCCTGATGTAGTGTTAACCCAGGTGCTCCTTCACTCCTCCTGATGTAGTGTTAACCCAGATGCTCCTTCACTCCTCCTGATGTAGTGTTAACCCAGATGCTCCTTCACTCCTCCTGATGTAGTGTTAACCCAGATGCTCCTTCACTCCTCCTGATGTAGTGTTAACCCAGGTGCTCCTTCACTCCTCCTGATGTAGTGTTAACCCAGATGCTCCTTCACTCCTCCTGATGTAGTGCTAACCCAGATGCTCCTTCACTCCTCCTGATGTAGTGTTAACCCAGATGCTCCTTCACTCCTCCTGATGTAGTGTTAACCCAGGTGCTCCTTCACTCCTCCTGATGTAGTGTTAACCCAGATGCTCCTTCACTCCTCCTGATGTAGTGTTAACCCAGATTGCTCCTTCACTCCTCCTGATGTAGTGTTAACCCAGATGCTCCTTCACTCCTCCTGATGTAGTGTTAACCCAGATGCTCCTTCACTCCTCCTGATGTAGTGTTAACCCAGATGCTCCTTCACTCCTCCTGATGTAGTGTTAACCCAGGTGCTCCTTCACTCCTCCTGATGTAGTGTTAACCCAGATGCTCCTTCACTCCTCCTGATGTAGTGTTAACCCAGATCCTCCTTCACTCCTCCTGATGTAGTGTTAACCCAGATGCTCCTTCACTCCTCCTGATGTAGTGTTAACCCAGATGCTCCTTCACTCCTCCTGATGTAGTGTTAACCCAGGTGCTCCTTCACTCCTCCTGATGTAGTGTTAACCCAGATGCTCCTTCACTCCTCCTGATGTAGTGTTAACCCAGATGCTCCTTCACTCCTCCTGATGTAGTGTTAACCCAGATGCTCCTTCACTCCTCCTGATGTAGTGTTAACCCAGATGCTCCTTCACTCCTCCTGATGTAGTGTTAACCCAGATGCTCCTTCACTCCTCCTGATGTAGTGTTAACCCAGGTGCTCCTTCACTCCTCCTGATGTAGTGTTAACCCAGATGCTCCTTCACTCCTCCTGATGTAGTGTTAACCCAGGTGCTCCTTCACTCCTCCTGATGTAGTGCTAACCCAGTGCCCTGGTCTAAAGTAGTGCTCTATACAGGGAACATGGTTCTATCTGGGACATAGTCCTGCAGGTGCAGTCTCAGGAGGCGGATAGTTCGGTTCTCAGATTATTTGGTTTGGGCAAAGGGCAGGTCGAGGGCAGGCTGACTAGAAAACAAGAAATAGGGAACTGGTGACGCTGGGAAACACGCTGGTAAGAACTGACAAAACAAGACGAACTGGCAACGGGACAAGCGGAAAATGCAGGTATAAATACACAGGGGATAATTGGAGAAAATGGGAGACACCTGGTGGGGGGTGGAGACAATCACAAGACCGGTGAAACAAATCAGGATGTGACACATGAACTGTTACGTTAGACAGACAGGTATTCACAGTCCTGTTCATTAGCTGTTACGTTAGACAGACAGGTATTCACAGTCCTGTTCATTAGCTGTTACGTTAGACAGACAGGTATTCACAGTCCTGTTCATTAGCTGTTACGTTAGACAACAGACAGGTATTCACAGTCCTGTTCATGAACTGTTACGTTAGACAGACAGGTATTCACAGTCCTGTTCATTAGCTGTTACGTTAGACAACAGACAGGTATTCACAGTCCTGTTCATTAGCTGTTACGTTAGACAGACAGGTATTCACAGTCCTGTTCATTAGCTGTTACGTTAGACAGACAGGTATTCACGTTAGACAACAGACAGGTGTGTGAGGTGTATTCAGACCTTCCTACTCGTGGTTGCAGCACCTAAATTAAATCCTGTCAGTAACTAAACTGAAGCTTTCGCAGGTTGTTCTGTGCTCATCAAATGTCCTCGTTGGATCTATGTTTCACTTAGTAACAAAACTAAAATAGAAACAGGACTGCTATGAAGTCAAGTCGTTTTTAAACTGGAACACACACGCACGCACGCACGCACGCACACACACACACACACACACACACACACACACACACACACACACACACACACACACACACACACACACACACACGTGCGCACACACACACACACGTGCGCACACACACACACACACATGCACACACACACACACACACACACACACACACACACACACACACACACACACACACACACACACACACACACACACACACACACACACACACACACACACACACACACACACACACACACACGTGCGCACACACACACACACACACGCACGCACGCATGCATACGCACACACACGCACCACATGTACTCACACACACACACACACACACACACACACACACACACACAAGATACGCACACACTCACACACACAAGACACACACACACACCACATGTGCACACAGGAGGGAGACAGTACAGACCCGTAGTGGGGCAGGTATGCGGCTGGTTGTTCCTTTGCAGACAGAACACTGAAATCTCCCCAAAACAGGAAACCACAAAAACTCCACCCTGTTCCTCCTCCCTATCAGAGACAATCTCCTGGCTGCATGGTGTAACAACCATTTGCCTCGTGCAGCGAGACATCTCCTTCGCATAGAGTTGATCAGGCTGTTGATTGTGGCCTGAGGAATGTTGTCCCACTCCTCTTCAATGACTGTGTGAAGTTGCTGGATATTGGCGGGAACTGGAACACGCTGTCGTACACGTCAATCCAGAGCATCCCAAACATGCTCAATGGGGTGACATGTCTGGTGAGTATGCAGGCCATGGAAGAACTGGGACATTTTCAGCCTCCAGGAATTGTGTTCAGATCCTTGCGACATGGGGCCGTGCATTATCATGCTGAATCATTAGGTGATGTGGCGGATGATGGCAAGACAATGGGCCTCACAGGATCTGAAATCAAATCCAAATCTATTGGTCATGTACTCATACTTAACAGATGTTATTGTGGAGGAAATGCTTGTGTTCCTAGATCATACAGTGTAGAAATCTTTCTACTCTGATTTAAATATATATATATATATTTCACCTTTATTTAACCAGGTAGGCCAGTTGAGAACAAGTTCTCATTTACAACTGCAACCTGGCCAAGATAAAGCAAAGCAGTGTGACACAGACAACAACACAGAGTTACACATGGAGTAAACAATAAACAAGACAAAAACACAACAAACAAGTCAATGACACAGTAGAGAAAAGAAAGTCTATATACAGTGTGTGCAGAAGGCATGAGGAGGTAGGCAATAAATAGACCATAGGAGCGAATAATTACAATTTAGCAGATTAACACTTGAGTGATAAATGAGCAGATGAAGATGTGCAGGTAGAGATACTGGTGTGCAAAAGAGCAGAACAGTAAATAAAAACAATATGGGGATGAGGTAGGTAGATTGGATGGGCTATTTACAGATGGACTATGTACAGCTGCAGCGATCGGTTAGCTGCTCAGATAGTTGATGTTTAAAGTTGGTGAGGGAAATAAGTGTCCAACTTCAGCGATTTTTTGCAATTCGTTCCAGTCACTGGCAGCAGAGAACTGGGAGGAAAGGCGGCCAAATGAGGTGTTGGCTTTGGGGACAATAAGTGAGATATACCTGCTGGAGCGAGTGCTACGGGTGGGTGTGGTTATGGTGACCAGTGAACTGAGATAAGGCGGGCTTTACCTAGCATAGACCTATAGATGACCTGGAGCCAGTGGGTCTGGCGACGAATATGTAGCGAGGGCCAGCCGACTAGAGCATACAGGTAGCAGTGGTGGGTGGTATAAGGTGATTTGGTAACAAAACTGATTGCACTCTGATAGACTGTATCCAGTTTGCTGAATGCAGCTTGTTAGAGCCAGTTTGCGCTGTTCTGTGAAGGGAGTAGTACACAGCGTTGTACGAGATCTTTAGTTTCTTAGCAGTTTCTTACATGGAATAGCCTTCAATTCTCAGAAAAAGAGTAGACTGTTTCAGAAGAAAGTGCTTTGTTCCTGGCCATCTTGAGCCTGTAATCGAACCTGCAAATGCTGATGCTCCAGATACTCAACTAGTTTAAAGAAGGCCAGTTTTACTGCTTCTTTAGTCAGCAACAAACGTTTTCAGCTGTGATAATATAATTTCAAAAGGTTTTTCCAATAATCAATTACCCTTTTAAAACGATACACTTGGATTAGCTAACACAATGTGCCATTGGAACACAGGAGTGATGGTTGCTGATAATGGGCCTCTGTACACCTATGTAGATATTCCATAAAAAATCTGCCGTTTCCAGCTACAATAGTCATTTACAACATTAACAATGTCTACACCGTATTTCTGATCAATTTGATGTTATTTTATTTGACAAAAAAAATGACTTTTCTTTCAAAAACAAGGACATTTCTAAGTGACCCCAAACCTTTGAACGGTAGTGTAAATATTAGGACGAGCAATGTCTGAGTGGCATTGACCAAAATACAGTAGAATAGAATACAGCATATGCATATGAGATGAGTAAAACAGTATGTAAACATTATTAAAGTGACCAGTCCCTGTCTATGTATACAGGGCAGCAGCCTCTTAGGTGTAGGGATGAGTAACCAGGTGGTAGCCAGCTAGTTTTATTTTATTTTTTTTACCTTTATTTAACCAGGCAAGTCAGTTAAGAACATATTCTTATTTTCAATGACGGCCTGGGAACAGTGGGTTAACTGCCTGTTCAGGGGCAGAAAGACAGATTTGTACCTTGTCAGCTCGGGGGTTTGAACTCGCAACCTTACTCAACCATTACGGTTACTAGTCCAACGCTCTAACCACTAGGCTAAGCTGCCGCCAAGTGACGAGGTTCAGGTCAGGATACTTGGTGGAGGCCGGCTAGTGATGACTATTTAGTCTGATGGCCTTTAGATGGCCTTGAGATAGAAGCTGTTTTTCAGTCTCTCGGTCCCAGCTTTGATGCACCTGTACTGACCTCGCCTTCTTTTTGACAGCGGGGTGAACATGCAGTGGTTCGGGTGGTTGTTGTCCTTGATGATCTTTTTGGCCTTCCTGTGACATCGGGTGGAGTAGGTGTCTTCTTCAATACTCTGTTTGTGGACCATTTCAGTTTGTCAGTGATGTGTACGCCGAGGAACTTGAATCTTTATACCTAGGGGCTCCCTCTGCCGTTTCCTGAAGTCCACGATCAGCTTCCTTTGTTTTGTTGACATTGAAGGAAAAGTTATTTTCCTGGCACCAATCTGCCAGGCCCCTCACCTCCTCCCTGTAGGCTGTCGTCACATTCTCCCTGTCTCGTCATTGTTGGTAATCAGGCCTACTACTGTTGTGTCGTCTGCAAACTTGATGATTGAGTTGGAGGTGTGCATGGTCACGTAGTCATGGGTGAACAGGGAGTGCAGGAGGGGGCTGAGCATGCACCCTTGTGGGGCCCGTGTTGAGGGTCATCTTAGTGGAGGTGTTGTTTCCTACCTTCACCACCTGGGGGCGGCCCATCAGGAAGTCGCACAGGGCGGGTTTGAGACCCAGTGCTCTGTGCTTAATGATGAGTTTGGATGGTACTATGGGGTTGAATGCTGAGCTGTAGTCAATGAACAGCATTCTTACATAGGTGTTCCTCTTGTCCAGATGCGATGGGGCAGTGTGCAGTGTGATGGCGATTGCATCGTCTATGGATCTATTGGGGCGGTAAGCAAATTGAAGTGGGTCTAGCGTGACAGGTAAGGTAGAGGTGGGGGTGATATGATCCTTAACTAGCCTCTCAAAGCACTTCATTATGACAGAAGTGAGTGTTATGGGGCAATAGTAATTTAGTTCAGCTAACTTTGCTTTCTTGGGTACAGCAACAATGGTGGACATCTTGAAGGAAGTGTGGACAGCAGACTGGGATAGGGAGGGATTGAATATGTCCATAAACACACCAGCCAGCTGGTCTGCACATGCTCTGAGGACGCAACTAGAGATGCCGTCTGGGCCGGCAGCATTGCGAGGGTTTACACGCTTAAATGTCTTACTCATGTTTGCCAAGGACAACGACAGCCCACAGGACTTTCAGCGGGTCGCGTCGGTGGGACTGTGTTATCCTCGAAGAAGGTGTTTAGTTTGTCCGACCTTGTAGTCCGTGATTGTCAGCTGACCCGAACAGGCCAGTCATGACACCTGCCACATATGTCTCATGTCTGAGCCGTTGAATTGCGACTCCACTTTGTCTCTGTACTGACGTTTTGCCTGTTTTCTTGCCTTACGGAGGGAATAACTACACTGTTTGTATTCAACCATATTCCCAGTCACCTTGTCATTGTTAAACACGCCTCCAGTTTCGCGTTACTTGTTATGGCAAGGCGATCCCCTAGGGGAACCCCACCCCCCAATTCAGCTGAAAAGGTGGCGCGGGGAATTCAAGAAATATTCTTTAAAAATATTTAACCTCCACACAGTAACAAGTCCAATACCTCAAATGAAAGATAAACACCTTGTTCATCTTCCCAGCGTGTCAGATTTTTAAAATGTTCTACAGCGAAAACACAACATATATTTATGTTAGACCACCACCAAATCAAAGGAAAAACGCAGCCATTTTTTCCAGCAAAAGATAAAATCACAAAAGCAGGATTGGAGATAAAAATGAATCACTAACCTTTTGAAAATCTTCATCAGATGACAGTCATATGACATGTTACACAGTACATTTATGTTTTGAGGACATCTAGTGGAAGGCGTAGGAAGTGCTTCCAGATCCATATCTTGTTGGGAAAGGAGGGGGCGATGACGTCAAAGTTGCCCCACATTCAGAAGTTCACTCCTTGTTTGGAACATTGACTGCCCTCTGAGTTCTGTTATACTCACAGACATAATTCAAACAGTTCTAGAAACTTCAGAGTGTTTTCTATCCAATACTAATAATAATATGCATATATTAGCAATCTAGGACAGAGTTTGATGCAGGTCACTATGGGCACGCAATTCATCCAAAGTGAAAATACTGCCCCCTATCCTCAACAAGTTTTAAACAGCCACCACTAACATTGAGTGGCTGCTGCCAACACACTGACTCAACTCCAGACACTTTAATAATGGAAATTGATGTAAAAAAATGTAATGGGAATTGATGTAAAAATGTATCATTAGCCACTTTAAACAATGCCACTTAATATAATGTTTACATACCCTACATTACTGATCTTATATGTATATACTGTACTCTATACCATCTACTGCACCTTGCAATCTTTATGTAATACATGTATCACTAGCCACTTTAAACTTTACATACCCTACATTACTCATCTTATATGTATATACTGTACTCTATACCATCTACTGCACCTTGCAATCTTTATGTAATACATGTATCACTAGCCACTTTAAACTATGCCACTTTGTTTACATACCCTACATTACTCATCTCATATGTATATACTGTACTCTATACCATCTACTGAATCTTGCCTATGCCGTTCTGTACCATCACTCATTCATATATCTGTACATATTCTTCATGCCTTTACACTTGTGTGTATAAGGTATTAGTTGTGGTATTGTTAGCTAGATTACTCGTTGGTTATTACTATCTAGGACAGAGTTTGATGCAGTTCACTATGGGCACACAATTCATCCAAAGTGAAAATGCTGCCCCCTATCCCCAAAAAGTTTTAATGCTGCCATCTATCCACAGATTTTGGGTTTGGGTAGGTTTTAACAGTCACTGTGGGAACAACATTCCTATTCAATTCCTGATGAACTCAGTCACCGTGTCCGTGTATACGCACGTACATGTTATAACATCTAGTCTTGTGTGCAATGGACAGCATGGTTATGTTTGCCTGCTCTCCCTCACTACTAATGATGATGCATA
>NC_068455.1:2797637-2798212 GCF_023373465.1 Oncorhynchus keta
ACCTTGGATTGCTATAACATTTACATTTACATTTAAGTCATTTAGCAGACGCTCTTATCCAGAGCGACTTACAAATTGGTGCATACACCTTATGACATCCAGTGGAACAGCCACTTTACATGCATGAATGTATTTCCTCACCCTCCTGAAAGGATAAAGGCTATAAAAATAGAGCTGTGTGAAATCTACCATCAGAAAACAGTCTTACCGTGACCGTATCAGAGGGGATAATAAGGACCTTTCACCTTCACATAGCACACTCCTCTACCCCTCTGATGCACCACAGGAGAGAATTGTATCAAGCCCTTTCTGCTCACAGCAGACAATCACACAGCCTTTCCGACGTGTTCTCAGGCCTCATCTCCCTCTCTGTATACCTGTCTGTCTGTCTGTCTGTCCTGCTACCTGAGAGGTAGCAGGGCAGACAGACAGACAGACAGACAGACAGACAGACAGACAGACAGACAGACAGACCTGAGATAGAACCTGTTCAGCATGATGCATATAGAGCACGCTCATCTACAACATCCTCCTCCTTCTATAAACCACCTACAACCTCCTCCTCCTTCTATAAA
>NC_068455.1:2800386-2852930 GCF_023373465.1 Oncorhynchus keta
ACCATCTACAACAACCTCCTCCTTCTATAAACCATCTACAACCTCCCCTCCTCCTTCTATAAACCATCTACAACCTCCTCCTTCTATAAACCATCTACAACATCCTCCTCCTTCTATAAACCATCTACAACAACCTCCTCCTCCTTCTCTAAACCATCTACAACAACCTCCTCCTTCTATAAACCATCTACAACCTCCTCCTCCTTCTATAAACCATCAACAACAACCTCCTTCTTCTATAAACCATCTACAACTCCTCCTTCTATAAACCATCTACAACAACCTCCTCCTTCTATAAACCATCTACAACAACCTCCTCCTTCAATAAACCATCTACAACCTCCTCCTTCCATAAACCATCTACAACAACCTCCTCCTTCTATAAACCATCTACAACCTCCTCCTCCTATAAACCATCGACAACAACATCCTTCTTCTATAAACCATCTACAACCTCCTCCTTCTATAAACCATCTACAACCTCCTCCTCCTTCTATAAACCATCTACAACCTCCTCCTTCTATAAACCATCTACAACATCCTCCTCCTTCTATAAACCATCTACAACCTCCTCCTTCTATAAACCATCTACAACATCCTCCTCCTTCTATAAACCATCTACAACAACCTCCTCCTCCTTCTCTAAACCATCTACAACAACCTCCTCCTTCTATAAACCTTCTACAACAACCTCCTCCTTCTATAAACCATCTACAACCTCCTCCTCCTTCTATAAACCATCTACAACTCCTCCTTCTATAAACCATCTACAACATCCTCCTCCTTCTATAAACCATCTACAACAACCTCCTCCTCCTTTTCTAAACCATCTACAACAACCTCCTCCTTCTATAAACCATCTACAACAACCTCCTCCTTCTATAAACCATCTACAACCTCCTGCTCCTTCTATAAACCTTCTACAACCTCCTCCTTCTCTAAACCATCTACAACATCCTCCTCCTTCTATAAACCATCTACAACAACCTCCTCCTCCGTCTCTAAACGATCTACAACAACCTCCTCCTTCTATAAACCATCTACAACCTCCTCCTCCTTTTATAAACTATCTACAACCTCCTCCTTCTATAAACCATCTACAACCTCCTTCTATAAACCATCTACAACATCCTCCTCTTCTATAAACCATCTACAACAACCTCCTCCTCCTTCTATAAACCATCTACAACAACCTCCTCCTTCTATAAACCATCTACAACATCCTCCTCCTTCTATAAACCATCTACAACATCCTCCTTCTATAAACCATCTACAACTCTCCTCCTTCTATAAACCATCTACAACATCCTCCTCCTTCTATAAACCATCTACAACAACCTCCTCCTCCTTTTCTAAACCATCTACAACAACCTCCTCCTTCTATAAACCATCTACAACAACCTCCTCCTTCTATAAACCATCTACAACCTCCTTCCTTCTATAAACCATCTACAACCTCCTCCTTCTCTAAACCATCTACAACATCCTCCTCCTTCTATAAACCATCTACAACAACCTCCTCCTCTAAACCATCTACAACAACCTCCTTCCTTCTATAAACCATCTACAACCTCCTCCTCCTTCTATAAACCATCTACAACCTCCTCCTCCTTAAACCATCTACAACATCCTCCTCCTTCTATAAACCATCTACAACATCCTCCTCCTTCTATAAACCATCTACAACCTCCTCCTCCTCCTTCTATAAACCATCTACAACATCCTCCTCCTTTCTATAAACCATCTACAACATCCTCCTTCTATAAACCATCTACAACCTCCTCCTCCTTCTATAAACCATCTACAACATCCTCCTCCTCCTTCTATAAACCATCTACAACCTCCTCCTCCTTCTATAAACCATCTACAACCTCCTCCTTCTAAAACCATCTACAACATCCTCCTCCTTCTATAAACCATCTACAACAACCTCCTCCTCCTTCTATAAACCATCTACAACAACCTCCTCCTTCTATAAACCATCTACAACCTCCTCCTCCTTCTATAAACCTTCTACAACCTCCTCCTTCTCTAAACCATCTACAACATCCTCCTCCTTCTATAAACCATCTACAACAACCTCCTCCTTCTCTAAACCATCTACAACAACCTCCTCCTTCTATAAACCATCTACAACAACCTCCTCCTTCTATAAACCATCTACAACATCCTCCTCCTTCTCTAAACCATCTACAACAACCTCCTCCTCCTTCTATAAACCATCTACAACATCCTCCTCCTTCTATAAACCATCTACAACATCCTCCTTCTATAAACCATCTACAACCTCCTCCTTCTATAAACCATCTACAACATCCTCCTCCTTCTATAAACCATCTACAACTTCCTCCTCATATAAACCATCTACAACAACCTCCTCCTTCTCTAAACCATCTACAACCTCCTCCTTCTCTAAACCATCTACAACCTCCTCCTCCTTCTATAAACCATCTACAACCTCCTCCTTCTATAAACCATCTACAACCTCCTCTTTCTATAAACCATCTACAACAACCTCCTCCTTCTATAAACCATCTACAACCTCCTCCTCCTTCTATAAACCATCTACAACCTCCTCCTTCTATAAACCATCTACAACATCCTCCTCCTTCTATAAACCATCTACAACAACCTTCCTCCTCTTCTCTAAACCATCTACAACAACCTCCTCCTTCTATAAACCATCTACAACCTCCTCCTCCTTCTATAAAACCATCTACAACATCCTCCTCCTTCTATAAACCATCTACAACAACCTCCTCCTCCTTCCACCTATAAACCATCTACAACCTCCTCCTCCTTCTATAAACCATCTACAACCTCCTCCTTCTATAAACCATCTACAACCTCCTCCTTCTATAAACCATCTACAACCTCCTCCTTCTCTAAACCATCTACAACAACCTCCTCTTCTATAAACCATCTACAACCTCCTCCTTCTATAAACCATCTACATCAAACTCCTCCTTCTATAAACCATCTACAACCTCCTCCTTCTATAAACCATCTTACAACCTCCTCCTTCTCTAAACCATCTACAACCTCCTCCTTCTCTAAACCATCTACAACCTCCTCCTCTATAAACCATCTACAACCTCCTCCTTCTATAAACCATCTACAACCTCCTCCTTCTATAAACCATCTACAACCCTCCTCCTTCTATAAACCATCTACAACATCCTCCTCCTCCTCTATAAACCATCTACAACATCCTCCTCCTCCTTCTATAAACCATCTACAACATCCTCCTTCTATAAACCATCTACAACCTCCTCCTCCTTCTATAAACCATCTACAACAACCTCCTCCTATAAACCATCTACAACCCTCCTCCTCCTTCTATAAACCATCTACAACCTCCTCCTTCTATAAACCATCTACAACCTCCTCTTCTATAAACCATCTACAACAACCTCCTTCTATAAACCATCTACAACAACCTCCTCCTTCTAAAACCATCTACAACCTCCTCCTTCTATAAACCATCTACAACCTCCTCCTTCTATAAACCATCTACAACATCCTCCTCCTTCTATAAACCATCTACAACAACCTCCTCCTCCGTCTCTAAACCATCTACAACAACCTCCTCCTTCTATAAACCATCTACAACAACCTCCTCCTTCTATAAACCATCTACAACAACCTCCTCCTATAAACCATCTACAACAACCTCCTCCTCCTTCTAAAACCATCTACAACATCCTCCTTCTTCTATAAACCATCTACAACCTCCTCCTTCTATAAACCATCTACAACCTCCTCCTTCTATAAACCATCTACAACATCCTTCCTTCCTAAACCATCTACAACAACCTCCTCCTCCTTCTCTAAACCATCTACAACAACCTCCTCCTTCTATAAACCATCTACAACAACCTCCTCCTTCTATAAACCATCTACAACCTCCTCCTTCTTCTATAAACCATCTACAACCTCCTCCTTCTATAAACCATCTACAACATCCTCCTCCTTCTATAAACCATCTACAACAACCTCCTCCTTCTATAAACCATCTACAACAACCTCCTCCTTCTATAAACCATCTACAACCTCCTCCTTCTATAAACCATCTACAACATCCTCCTCCTTCTATAAACCATTTACAACAACCACCTCCTCATTCTCTAAACCATCTACAACAACCTCCTCCTTCTATAAACCATCTACAACAACCTCCTCCTTCTATAAACCATCTACAACATCCTCCTCCTTCTATAAACCATCTACAACCTCCTCCTCTATAAACCAACCATCCATCTACAACCTCCTCCTTCTATAAACCATCTACAACAACCTCCTCCTTCTATAAACCATCTACAACCTCCTCCTTCTATAAACCATCTACAACCTCCTCCTCCTTCTATAAACCATCTACAACATCCTCCTCCTTCTATAAACCATCTACAACCTCCTCCTCCTTCTATAAACCATCTACAACAACCTCCTCCTTCTATAAACCATCTACAACAACCTCCTCCTTCTATAAACCATCTACAACAACCTCCTCCTTCTATAAACCATCTACAACAACCTCCTCCTTCTATAAACCATCTACAACCTCCTCCTTTCTATAAACCATCTACAACCTCCTCCTCCTTCTATAAACCATCTACAACATCCTCCTCCTTCTATAAACCATCTACAACAACCTCCTCCTCCTCTATAAACCATCTACAACAACCTCCTCCTTCTATAAACCATCTACAACCTCCTCCTCCTTCTATAAACCTCCAACCTCCTCCTAAACCATCTACAACATCCTCCTCCTTCTATAAACCATCTACAACAACCTCCTCCTTCTATAAACCATCTACAACAACCTCCTCCTTCTATAAACCATCTACAACAACCTCCTCCTTCTATAAACCATCTACAACCTCCTCCTTCTTCTATAAACCATCTACAACCTCCTCCTCCTTCTATAAACCATCTACAACAACCTCCTCCTTCTATAAACCATCTACAACCTCCTCCTCCTTCTATAAACCATCTACAACCTCCTCCTTCTATAAACCATCTACAACAACCTCCTCCTTCTATAAACCATCTACAACAACCTCCTCCTCCTTCTATAAACCATCTACAACAACCTCCTCCTTCTATAAACCATCTACAACCTCCTCCTCCTTCTATAAACCATCTACAACATCCTCCTCCTTCTATAAACCATCTACAACAACCTCCTCCTCCTTCTATAAACCATCTACAACATCCTCCTTCTTCTATAAACCATCTACAACCTCCTCCTCCTTCTATAAACCATCTACAACCTCCTCTTCCTTCTATAAACCATCTACAACATCCTCCTCCTTCTATAAACCATCTAGAACAACCTCCTCCTCCTTCTAAAACCATCTACAACAACCTCCTCCTTCTATAAACCATCTACAACAACCTCCTCCTTCTATAAACCATCTACAACCTCCTCCTTCTTCTAAAACCATCTACAACCTCCTCCTTCTATAAACCATCTACAACATCCTCCTCCTTCTATAAACCATCTACAACAACCTCCTCCTCCTTCTAAACCATCTACAACAACCTCCTCCTTCTATAAACCATCTACAACCTCCTCCTCCTTCTATAAACCATCTACAACATCCTCCTCCTTCTATAAACCATCTACAACAACCACCTCCTCATTCTCTAAACCATCTACAACAACCTCCTCCTTCTATAAACCATCTACAACAACCTCCTCCTTCTATAAACCATATACAACATCCTCCTCCTTCTCTAAACCATCTACAACAACCTCCTCCTCCTATAAACCACCTACAACCTCCTTCTATAAACCATCTACAACCTCCTCCTCCTATAAACCATCTACAACAACCTCCTCCTTCTATAAACCATCTACAACCTCCTCCTTCTATAAACCATCTACAACCTCCTCCTTCTATAAACCATCTACAACCTCCTCCTTCTATAAACCATCTACAACATCCTCCTCCTTCTCTAAACCATCTACAACAACCTCCTCCTTCTATAAACCATCTACAACCTCCTCCTTCTATAAACCATCTACAACAACCTCCTCCTTCTATAAACCATCTACATCCTCCTCCTTCTATAAACCATCTACAACAACCTCCTATAAACCATCTACAACCTCCTCCTCCTATAAACCATCTACAACCTCCTCCTTCTATAAACCATCTACAACCTCCTCCTTCTATAAACCATCTACAACAACCTCCTCCTTCTAAACCATCTACAACAACCTCCTCCTTCTATAAACCATCTAAACCTCCTCCTTCTATAAACCATCTACAACCTCCTCCTCCTTCTATAAACCATCTACAACCTCCTCCTTCTATAAACCATTTACAACCTCCTCCTTCTATAAACCATCTACAACCTCCTCCTTCTATAAACCATCTACAACAACCTCCTTCTTCTATAAACCATCTACAACTCCTCCTTCTATAAACCATCCTCCTTCTCTAAACCATCTACAACATCCTCCTCCTTCTATAAACCATCTACAACAACCTCCTCCTTCTATAAACCATCTACAACCTCCTTTTCTATAAACAATCCTCCTCCTCCTTCTATAAACCATCTACAACCCTCCTCCTTCTATAAACCATCTACAACCTCCTCCTTCTCTAAAACCATCTACAACCTCCTCCTCCTTCTATAAACCATCTACAACATCCTCCTCCTTCTATAAACCATCTACAAACCTCCTCCTTCTCTAAACCATCTACAACAACCTCCTCCTTCTATAAACCATCTACAACACCTCCTCCTTCTTCTATAAACCATCTACAACATCCTCCTCCTTCTATAAACCATCTACAACATCCTCCTTCTTAAACCATCTACAACCTACTATAAACCATCCTCCTCCTTCTATAAACCATCTACAACAACCTCCTCCTCCTTCTCTAAACCATCTACAACAACCTCCTCCTTCTATAAACCATTTACAACAACCTCCTCCTTCTATAAACCATCTACAACCTCCTCCTCCTTCTATAAACCATCTACAACCTCCTCCTTCTATAAACCATCTACAACCTCCTCCTTCTATAAACCATCTACAACAACCTCCTCCTTCTTTAAAACATCTACAACATCCTCCTCCTCCTTCTATAAACCATCTACAACATCCTCCTCCTCCTTCTATAAACCATCTACAACATCCTCCTTCTATAAACCATCTACAACCTCCTCCTCCTTCTATAAACCATCTACAACAACCTCCTCCTTCTATAAACCATCTACAACCTCCTCCTCCTTCTATAAACCATCTACAACCTCCTCCTTCTATAAACCATCTACAACATCCTCCTCCTTCTATAAACCATCTACAACAACCTCCTCCTCCTTCTCTAAACCATCTACAACAACCTCCTCCTTCTATAAACCATCTACAACCTCCTCCTCCTTCTATAAACCATCAACAACAACCTCCTTCTTCTATAAACCATCTACAACCTCCTTCTATAAACCATCTACAACAACCTCCTCCTTCTATAAACCATCTACAACAACCTCCTCCTTCAATAAACCATCTACAACCTCCTCCTTCTATAAACCATCTACAACAACCTCCTCCTTCTATAAACCATCTACAACCTCCTCCTCCTTCTATAAACCATCTAACAACCTCCTCCTTCTATAAACCATCTACAACCTCCTCCTTCTATAAACCATCTACAACCTCCTCCTCCTTCTATAAACCATCTACAACCTCCTCCTTCTATAAACCATCTACAACATCCTCCTCCTTCTATAAACCATCTACAACCTCCTCCTTCTATAAACCATCTACAACATCCTCCTCCTTCTATAAACCATCTACAACAACCTCCTCCTCCTTCTCTAAACCATCTACAACAACCTCCTCCTTCTATAAACCATCTACAACAACCTCCTCCTTCTATAAACCATCTACAACCTCCTCCTCCTTCTATAAACCATCTACAACCTCCTCCTTCTATAAACCATCTACAACATCCTCCCCCTTCTATAAACCATCTACAACAACCTCCTCCTCCTTCTATAAACCATCTACAACAACCTCCTCCTTCTATAAACCATCTACAACAACCTCCTCCTTCTATAAACCATCTACAACCTCCTGCTCCTTCTATAAACCTTCTACAACCTCCTCCTTCTCTAAACCATCTACAACATCCTCCTCCTTCTATAAACCATCTACAACAACCTCCTCCTCCGTCTCTAAACGATCTACAACAACCTCCTCCTTCTCTAAACCATCTACAACCTCCTCCTCCTTTTATAAACCATCTACAACCTCCTCCTTCTATAAACCATCTACAACCTCCTCCTTCTATAAACCATCTACAACATCCTCCTCCTTCTATAAACCATCTACAACAACCTCCTCCTCCTTCTCTAAACCATCTACAACAACCTCCTCCTTCTATAAACCATCTACAACAACCTCCTCCTTCTATAAACCATCTACAACCTCCTCCTCCTTCTATAAACCATCTACAACCTCCTCCTTCTATAAACCATCTACAACATCCTCCTCCTTCTATAAACCATCTACAACAACCTCCTCCTCCTTCTCTAAACCATCTACAACAACCTCCTCCTTCTATAAACCATCTACAACAACCTCCTCCTTCTATAAACCATCTACAACCTCCTCCTCCTTCTATAAACCATCTACAACCTCCTCCTTCTATAAACCATCTACAACCTCCTCCTTCTATAAACCATCTACAACCTCCTCCTTCTCTAATCCATCTACAACAACCTCCTCCTTCTCTAAACCATCTACAACCTCCTCCTCCTTTTATAAACCATCAACAACCTCATCCTTCTATAAACCATCTACAACCTCCTCCTTCTATAAACCATCTACAACATCCTCCTCCTTCTTTAAACCATCTACAACATCCTCCCCCTCCTTCTATAAACCATCTACAACATCCTCCTTCTATAAACCATCTACAACCTCCTCCTCCTTCTATATACCATCTACAACAACCTCCTTCTTCTGTAAACCATCTACAACCTCCTCCTCCTTCTATAAACCATCTACAACCTCCTCCTTCTATAAACCATCTACAACATCCTCCTCCTTCTATAAACCATCTACAACAACCTCCTCCTCCTTCTCTAAACCATCTACAACAACCTCCTCCTTCTATAAACCATCTACAACCTCCTCCTCCTTCTATAAACCTTCTACAACCTCCTCCTTCTCTAAACCATCTACAACATCCTCCTCCTTCTATAAACCATCTACAACAACCTCCTCCTCCTTCTCTAAACCATCTACAACAACCTCCTCCTTCTATAAACCATCTACAACAACCTCCTCCTTCTATAAACCATCTACAACATCCTCCTCCTTCTCTAAACCATCTACAACAACCTCCTCCTCCTTCTCTAAACCATCTACAACATCCTCCTCCTTCTATAAACCATCTACAACCTCCTCCTCCTTCTATAAACCATCTACAACCTCCTCCTTCTATAAACCATCTACAACATCCTCCTTCTATAAACCATCTACAACAACCTCCTCCTCCTTCTCTAAACCATCTACAACAACCTCCTCCTTCTATAAACCATCTACAACAACCTCCTCCTTCTATAAACCATCTACAACCTCCTCCTCCTTCTATAAACCATCTACAACCTCCTCCTTCTATAAACCATCTACAACATCCTCCTCCTTCTATAAACCATCTACAACAACCTCCTCCTCCTTCTCTAAACCATCTACAACAACCTCCTCCTTCTATAAACCATCTACAACCTCCTCCTTCTATAAACCATCTACAACATCCTCCTCCTTCTATAAACCATTTACAACAACCACCTCCTCATTCTCTATAAACCATCTACAACAACCTCCTCCTTCTATAAACCATCTACAACCTCCTCCTTCTATAAACCATCTACAACATCCTCCTCCTTCTATAAACCATCTACAACAACCACCTCCTCCTTCTATAAACCATCTACAACAACCTCCTCCTCCTATAAACCACCTACAACCTCCTTCTATAAACCATCTACAACCTCCTCCTTCTATAAACCATCTACAACCTCCTCCTTCTATAAACCATCTATAAACCATCTATAAACCATCTACAACCTCCTCCTTCTCTAATCCATCTACAACAACCTCCTCCTTCTATAAACCATCTAAAACCTCCTCCTTCTATAAACCATCTACATCAAACTCCTCCTTCTATAAACCATCTACAACCTCCTCCTTCTATAAACCATTTACAACCTCCTCCTTCTCTAAACCATCTACAACCTCCTCCTTCTCTAAACCATCTACAACCTCCTCCTCCTTTATAAACCATCTACAACCTCATCCTTCTATAAACCATCTACAACCTCCTCCTTCTATAAACCATCTACAACATCCTCCTCCTTCTTTAAACCATCTACAACATCCTCCTCCTCCTTCTATAAACCATCTACAACATCCTCCTCCTCCTTCTATAAACCATCTACAACATCCTCCTTCTATAAACCATCTACAACCTCCTCCTCCTTCTATAAACCATCTACAACAACCTCCTCCTTCTATAAACCATCTACAACCTCCTCCTCCTTCTATAAACCATCTACAACCTCCTCCTTCTATAAACCATCTACAACATCCTCCTCCTTCTATAAACCATCTACAACAACCTCCTCCTCCTTCTCTAAACCATCTACAACAACCTCCTCCTTCTATAAACCATCTACAACCTCCTCCTCCTTCTATAAACCATCTACAACCTCCTCCTTCTCTAAACCATCTACAACATCCTCCTCCTTCTATAAACCATCTACAACAACCTCCTCCTCCGTCTCTAAACCATCTACAACAACCTCCTCCTTCTATAAACCATCTACAACAACCTCCTCCTTCTATAAACCATCTACAACATCCTCCTCCTTCTATAAACCATCTAGAACAACCTCCTCCTTCTCTAAACCATCTACAACATCCTCCTCTTCTATAAACCATCTACAACCTCCTCCTCCTTCTAAAACCATCTACAACCCTCCTCCTTCTATAAACCATCTACAACATCCTCCTCCTTCCATAAACCATCTACAACAACCTCCTCCTCCTTCTAAAACCATCTACAACAACCTCCTCCTTCTATAAACCATCTACAACAACCTCCTCCTTCTATAAACCATCTACAACCTCCTCCTTCTTCTATAAACCATCTACAACCTCCTCCTTCTATAAACCATCTACAACATCCTCCTCCTTCTATAAACCATCTACAACAACCTCCTCCTCCTTCTATAAACCATCTACAACAACCTCCTTCTATAAAACCATCTACAACCTCTCCTTCTATAAACCATCTACAACATCCTCCTCCTTCTATAAACCATTTACAACAACCACCTCCTCATTCTCTAAACCATCTACAACAACCTCCTCCTTCTATAAACCATCTACAACAACCTCCTCCTTCTATAAACCATCTACAACATCCTCCTCCTTCTCTAAACCATCTACAACAACCTCCTCCTCCTATAAACCACCTACAACCTCCTTCTATAAACCATCTACAACCTCCTCCTCCTATAAACCATCTACAACAACCTCCTTCTTCTATAAACCATCTACAACCTCCTCCTTCTATAAACCATCTACAACCTCCTCCTTCTCTAATTCATCTACAACATCCTCCTCCTTCTATAAACCATCTACAACAACCTCCTCCTCCTTCTCTAAACCATCTACAACAACCCCCTCCTTCTATAAACCATCTACAACAACCTCCTCCTTCTATAAACCATCTACAACATCCTCCTCCTTCTCTAAACCATCTACAACAACCTCCTTCTTCTATAAACCATCTACAACCTCCTCCTGCTTCTAATAAACCATCTACAGCCTCCTCCTTCTATAAACCATCTACAACATCCTCCTCCTTCTATAAACCATCTACAACAACCTCCTCCTCCTTCTCTAAACCATCTACAACAACCTCCTCCTTCTATAAACCATCTACAACCTCCTCCTCCTTCTATAAACCTTCTACAACCTCCTCCTTCTCTAAACCATCTACAACATCCTCCTCCTTCTATAAACCATCTACAACAACCTCCTCCTCCGTCTCTAAACGATCTACAACAACCTCCTCCTTCTATAAACCATCTACAACAACCTCCTCCTTCTATAAACCATCTACAACATCCTCCTCCTTCTATAAACCATCTACAACAACCTCCTCCTCCTTCTCTAAACCATCTACAACAACCTCCTCCTTCTATAAACCATCTACAACCTCCTCCTTCTATAAACCTTCTACAACCTCCTCCTTCTCTAAACCATCTACAACATCCTCCTCCTTCTATAAACCATCTACAACAACCTCCTCCTCCGTCTCTAAACGATCTACAACAACCTCCTCCTTCTATAAACCATCTACAACAACCTCCTCCTTCTATAAACCATCTACAACATCCTCCTCCTTCTATAAACCATCTAGAACAACCTCCTCCTCCTTCTCTAAACCATCTACAACAACCTCCTCCTTCTATAAACCATCTACAACAACCTCCTCCTTATAAACCATCTACAACCTCCTCCTTCTATAAACCATCTACAACATCCTCCTCCTTCTATAAACCATCTAGAACAACCTCCTCCTCCTTCTCTAAACCATCTACAACAACCTCCTCCTTCTATAAACCATCTACAACAACCTCCTCCTTCTATAAACCATCTACAACCTCCTCCTTCTTCTATAAACCATCTACAACCTCCTCCTTCTACAAACCATCTACAACATCCTCCTCCTTCTATAAACCATCTACAACAACCTCCTCCTCCTTCTCTAAACCATCTACAACAACCTCCTCCTTCTATAAACCATCTACAACCTCCTCCTTCTATAAATCATCTACAACATCCTCCTCCTTCTATAAACCATTTACAACAACCACCTCCTCATTCTCTAAACCATCTACAACAACCTCCTCCTTCTATAAACCATCTACAACAACCTCCTCCTTCTATAAACCATCTACAACCTCCTCCTCCTTCTCTAAACCATCTACAACAACCTCCTCCTCTATAAACACCTAAACCTCCTTCTATAAACCATCTACAACCTCCTCCTCCTATAAACCATCTACAACAACCTCCTTCTTCTATAAACCATCTACAACCTCCTCCTTCTATAAACCATCTACAACCTCCTCCTTCTATAAACCATCTACAATCCTCCTCCTTCTATAAACCATCTACAACATCCTCCTCCTTCTATAAACCATCTACAACAACCTCCTCCTCCTTCTATAAACCATCTACAACAACCTCCTTCTATAAACCATCTACAACATCCTCCTTCCTTCTATAAACCATCTACAACATCCTCCTCCTTCTCTAAACCATCTACAACATCCTCCTCCTCCTATAAACCACCTACAACCTCCTCCTCCTATAAACCATCTACAACCTCCTCCTTCTATAAACCATCTACAACCTCCTCCTTCTATAAACCATCTACAACCTCCTCCTTCTCTAATCCATCTACAACAACCTCCTCCTTCTATAAACCATCTACAAACCTCCTCCTTCTATAAACCATCTACACCAAACTCCTCCTTCTATAAACCATCTACAACCTCCTCCTTCTATAAACCATTTACAACCTCCTCCTTCTATAAACCATTTACAACCTCCTCCTCCTATAACAACCTCCTCCTTCTATAAACCATCTACAACCTCCTCCTTCTATAAACCATCTACAACCTCCTCCTTCTCTTAACCATCTACAACATCCTCCTCCTTCTATAAACCATCTACAACATCCTCCTCCTTCTATAAACCATCTACAACCTCCTCCTTCTATAAACCATCTACAACAACCTCCTCCTTCTATAAACCATCTACAACCTCCTCCTTCTCTAAACCATCTACAACCTCCTCATTCTCTAAACCATCTACAACCTCCTCCTCCTTCTATAAACCATCTACAACATCCTCCTCCTTCTATAAACCATCTACAACAACCTCCTCCTCCTTCTCTAAACCATCTACAACAACCTCCTCCTCCGTCTCTAAACGATCTACAACAACCTCCTCCTTCTATAAACCATCTACAACAACCTCCTCCTTCTATAAACCATCTACAACATCCTCCTCCTTCTCTAAACCATCTACAACAACCTCCTCCTCCTTCTCTAAACCATCTACAACATCCTCCTTCTTCTATAAACCATCTACAACCTCCTCCTCCTTCTATAAACCATCTACAACCTCCTCCTTCTATAAACCATCTACAACATCCTCCTCCTTCTATAAACCATCTACAACAACCTCCTCCTCCGTCTCTAAACGATCTACAACAACCTCCTCCTTCTATAAACCATCTACAACAACCTCCTCCTTCTATAAACCATCTACAACATCCTCCTCCTTCTCTAAACCATCTACAACAACCTCCTCCTCCTTCTCTAAACCATCTACAACATCCTCCTTCTTCTATAAACCATCTACAACCTCCTCCTCCTTATATAAACCATCTACAACCTCCTCCTTCTATAAACCATCTACAACATCCTCCTCCTTCCATAAACCATCTAGAACAACCTCCTCCTCCTTCTCTAAACCATCTACAACAACCTCCTCCTTCTATAAACCATCTACAACAACCTCCTCCTTCTATAAACCATCTACAACCTCCTCCTTCTTCTATAAACCATCTACAACCTCCTCCTTCTACAAACCATCTACAACATCCTCCTCCTTCTATAAACCATCTACAACCTCCTCCTTCTACAAACCATCTACAACAACCTCCTCCTTCTATAAACCATCTACAACCTCCTCCTTCTATAAATCATCTACAACATCCTCCTCCTTCTATAAACCATTTACAACAACCACCTCCTCATTCTCTAAACCATCTACAACAACCTCCTCCTTCTATAAACCATCTACAACAACCTCCTCCTTCTATAAACCATCTACAACATCCTCCTCCTTCTCTAAACCATCTACAACAACCTCCTCCTCCTATAAAACACCTACAACCTCCTTCTATAAACCATCTACAACCTCCTCCTCCTATAAACCATCTACAACAACCTCCTTCTTCTATAAACCATCTACAACCTCCTCCTTCTATAAACCATCTACAACCTCCTCCTTCTATAAACCATCTACAACCTCCTCCTTCTCTAATTCATCTACAACATCCTCCTCCTTCTATAAACCATCTACAACAACCTCCTCCTCCTTCTCTAAACCATCTACAACAACCCCCTCCTTCTATTAACCATCTACAACAACCTCCTCCTTCTATAAACCATCTACAACATCCTCCTCCTTCTCTAAACCATCTACAACATCCTCCTCCTCCTATAAACCACCTACAACCTCCTCCTCCTATAAACCATCTACAACCTCCTCCTTCTATAAACCATCTACAACCCCTCCTTCTATAAACCATCTACAACCTCCTCCTTCTCTAATCCATCTACAACAACCTCCTCCTTCTATAAACCATCTAAAACCTCCTCCTTCTATAAACCATCTACAAAACCTCCTCCTTCTATAAACCATCTACAACCTCCTCCTTCTATAAACCATCTACAACCTCCTCCTTCTATAAACCATTTACAACCTCCTCCTTCTATAAACCATCTACAACAACCTCCTTCTTCTATAAACCATCTACAACTCCTCCTTCTTCTAAACCATCTACAACCTCCTCCTTCTTCTATAAACCATCTACAACATCCTCCTCCTTCTATAAACCATCTACAACATCCTCCTCCTTCTATAAACCATCTACAACCTCCTCTTTCTATAAACAATCTACAACAACCTCCTCCTTCTATAAACCATCTACAACCTCCTCCTTCTCTAAACCATCTACAACCTCCTCCTCCATCTACAACCTCCTCCTCCTTCTATAAACCATCTACAACATCCTCCTCCTTCTATAAACCATCTACAACAACCTCCTCCTCCTTCTATAAACCATCTACAACCCTCCTTCTATAAACCATCTACAACAACCTCCTCTTCTATAAACCATCTACAACATCCTCCTCCTCCTTCTATAAACCATCTACAACATCCTCCTCTATAAACCATCTACAACCTCCTCCTTCTATAAACCATCTACAACCTCCTCCTTCTCTAAACCATCTACAACATCCTCCTCCTTCTATAAACCATCTACAACAACCTCCTCCTTCTAAAACCATCTACAACATCCTCCTCCTTCTAAAACCATCTACAACATCCTCCTCCTCCTATAAACCATCTACAACCTCCTCCTTCTATAAACCATCTACAACCTCCTCCTTCTATAAACCATCTACAACAACCTCCTCCTTAAACCATCTAAACCTCCTTCCATCTACAACAACCTCCTCCTTCTATAAACCATCTACAACCTCCTCCTCAGTCTCTAAACCATCTACAACAACCTCCTCCTTCTATAAACCATCTACAACAACCTCCTCCTTCTATAAACCATCTACAACATCCTCCTCCTTCTATAAACCATCTAGAACAACCTCCTCCTCCTTCTCTAAACCATCTACAACAACCTCCTCCTTCTATAAACCATCTACAACAACCTCCTCCTTCTATAAACCATCTACAACCTCCTCCTTCTTCTATAAACCATCTACAACCTCCTCCTTCTACAAACCATCTACAACAACCTCCTCCTTCTATAAACCATCTACAACCTCCTCCTTCTATAAACCATCTACAACAACCTCCTCCTTCTATAAACCATCTACAACCTCCTCCTTCTATAAACCATCTACAACATCCTCCTCCTTCTATAAACCATCTACAACAACCTCCTCCTCCTTCTCTAAACCATCTACAACAACCTCCTCCTTCTATAAACCATCTACAACAACCTCCTCCTTCTATAAACCATCTACAACATCCTCCTCCTTCTCTAAACCATCTACAACAACCTCCTCCTCCTATAAACCACCTACAACCTCCTTCTATAAACCATCTACAACCTCCTCCTCCTATAAACCATCTACAACAACCTCCTTCTTCTATAAACCATCTACAACCTCCTCCTTCTATAAACCATCTACAACCCTCCTTCTATAAACCATCTACAACCTCCTCCTTCTAAAACCATCTACAACATCCTCCTCCTTCTATAAACCATCTACAACAACCTCCTCCTCCTTCTCTAAACCATCTACAACAACCCCCTCCTTCTATAAACCATCTACAACAACCTCCTCCTTCTATAAACCATCTACAACATCCTCCTCCTTCTCTAAACCATCTACAACATCCTCCTCCTCCTATAAACCACCTACAACCTCCTCCTCCTATAAACCATCTACAACCTCCTCCTTCTATAAACCATCTACAACCTCCTCCTTCTATAAACCATCTACAACCTCCTCCTTCTCTAATCCATCTACAACAACCTCCTCCTTCTATAAACCATCTAAAACCTCCTCCTTCTATAAACCATCTACATCAAACTCCTCCTTCTATAAACCATCTACAACCTCCTCCTTCTATAAACCATTTACAACCTCCTCCTTCTCTAAACCATCTACAACCTCCTCCTTCTCTAAACCATCTACAACCACCTCCTCCTTCTATAAACCATCTACAACCTCCTCCTTCTATAAACCATCTACAACCTCCTCCTTCTCTTAACCATCTACAACATCCTCCTCCTTCTATAAACCATCTACAACATCCTCCTCCTTCTATAAACCATCTACAACCTCCTCTTTCTATAAACCATCTAACAACCTCCTCCTTCTATAAACCATCTACAACCTCCTCCTTCTATAAACCATCTACAACCTCCTCATTCCTCTAAAACCATCTACAACCTCCTCCTTCTATAAACCATCTACAACATCCTCCTCCTTCTATAAACCATCTACAACAACCTCCTCCCTTCTATAAACCATCTACAACAACCTCCTCCTTCTATAAACCATCTACAACAACCTCCTCCTTCTATAAACCATCTACAACATCCTCCTCCTCCTTCTATAAACCATCTACAACATCCTCCTTCTATAAACCATCTACAACAACCTCCTTCTATAAACCATCTACAACCTCCTCCTTCTTCTAAACCATCTACAACATCCTCCTCCTTCTATAAACCATCTACAACAACCTCCTCCTTCTCTAAACCATCTACAACATCCTCCTCCTTCTATAAACCATCTACAACATCCTCCTCCTTCTATAAACCATCTACAACCTCCTCCTCCTATAAACCATCTACAACCTCCTCCTTCTATAAACCATCTACAACCTCCTCCTCTATAAACCATCTACAACAACCTTCTATAAATCATCGACTTCTCTTCTAAACCATCTACAACCTCCTCCTTCTATAAACCATCTACAACAACCTCCTCCTTCTATAAACCATCTACAACATCCTCCTCCTTCTATAAACCATCTACAACAACCTCCTCCTCCTTCTCTAAACCATCTACAACATCCTCCTTCTTCTATAAACCATCTACAACCTCCTCCTCCTTATATAAACCATCTACAACCTCCTCCTTCTATAAACCATCTACAACATCCTCCTCCTTCCATAAACCATCTAGAACAACCTCCTCCTCCTTCTCTAAACCATCTACAACAACCTCCTCCTTCTATAAACCATCTACAACAACCTCCTCCTTCTATAAACCATCTACAACCTCCTCCTTCTTCTATAAACCATCTACAACCTCCTCCTTCTACAAACCATCTACAACATCCTCCTCCTTCTATAAACCATCTACAACAACCTCCTCCTCCTTCTCTAAACCATCTACAACAACCTCCTCCTTCTATAACCCATCTACAACCTCCTCCTTCTATAAATCATCTACAACATCCTCCTCCTTCTATAAACCATTTACAACAACCACCTCCTCATTCTCTAAACCATCTACAACAACCTCCTCCTTCTATAAACCATCTACAACAACCTCCTCCTTCTATAAACCATCTACAACATCCTCCTCCTTCTCTAAACCATCTACAACAACCTCCTCCTCCTATAAAACACCTACAACCTCCTTCTATAAACCATCTACAACCTCCTCCTCCTATAAACCATCTACAACAACCTCCTCCTCTTCTAAACCATCTACAACCTCCTCCTTCTATAAACCATCTACAAACCTCCTCCTTCTATAAACCATCTACAACCTCTTCATCTCCTTCCTTCTATAAACCATCTACAACCTCCTCCTTCTAAAACCATCTACAACAACCCCCTCCTTCTATAAACCATCTACAACAACCTCCTCCTTCTATAAACCATCTACAACATCCTCCTCCTTCTCTAAACCATCTACAACATCCTCCTCCTCCTATAAACCACCTACAACCTCCTCCTCCTATAAACCATCTACAACCTCCTCCTTCTATAAACCATCTACAACCTCCTCCTTCTATAAACCATCTACAACCTCCTCCTTCTCTAATCCATCTACAACAACCTCCTCCTTCTATAAACCATCTAAAACCTCCTCTATAAACCATCTACAAAACTCCTCCTTCTATAAACCATCTACAACCTCCTCCTTCTATAAACCATTTACAACCTCCTCCTTCTATAAACCATTTACAACCTCCTCCTTCTATAAACCATCTACAACAACCTCCTTCTTCTATAAACCATCTACAACATCTCCTCCTTCTTCTAAAACCATCTACAACCTCCTCCTTCTCTTAACCATCTACAACATCCTCCTCCTTCTATAAACCATCTACAACATCCTCCTCCTTCTATAAACCATCTACAACCTCCTCTTTCTATAAACAATCTACAACAACCTCCTCCTTCTATAAACCATCTACAACCTCCTCCTTCTCTAAACCATCTACAACCTCCTCATTCTCTAAACCATCTACAACCTCCTCCTCCTTCTATAAACCATCTACAACATCCTCCTCCTTCTATAAACCATCTACAACAACCTCCTCCTCCTTCTCTAAACCATCTACAACAACCTGCTCCTTCTATAAACCATCTACAACAACCTCCTCCTTCTATAAACCATCTACAACATCCTCCTCCTCCTTCTATAAACCATCTACAACATCCTCCTTCTATAAACCCTCTACAACCTCCTCCTCCTTCTATAAACCAACTACAACCTCCTCCTTCTCTAATCCATCTACAACATCCTCCTCCTTCTATAAACCATCTACAACAACCTCCTCCTTCTATAAACCATCTACAACATCCTCCTCCTTCTCTAAACCATCTACAACCTCCTCCTCCTCCTATAAACCATCTACAACAACCCTCCTCCTATAAACCATCTACAACCTCCTCCTTCTATAAACCATCTACAACCTCCTCCTCCTATAAACCATCTACAACCTCCTTCTATAAATCATCGACAACAACCTCCATCTTCTAAAACCATCTACAACCTCCTTTCTATAAACCATCTACAACATACCTCCTCCTTCTCTTAAACCATCTACAACATCCTCCTCCTTCTATAAACCATCTACAACCTCCTCCTTTCTAAAACCATCTACAACAACCTCCTCCTTCTATAAACCATCTACAACCTCCTCCTCCTAAAACCATCTACAACAACCTCCTCCTTCTCTAAACCATCTACAACCTCCTCCTTCTCTAAACCATCTACAACCTCCTCCTCCTTCTATAAACCATCTACAACCTCCTCCTTCTATAAACCATCTACAACATCCTCCTCCTTCTATAAACCATCTACAACAACCTCCTCCTCCTTCTCTAAACCATCTACAACAACCTCCTTCTTCTATAAACCATCTACAATCTCCTCCTTCTATAAACCATCTACAACCTCCTCCTTCTCTTAACCATCTACAACATCCTCCTCCTTCTATAAACCATCTACAACATCCTCCTCCTTCTATAAACCATCTACAACCTCCTCCTTCTATAAACCATCTACAACCTCCTCATCCTATAAACCATCTACCACAACCTCCTCCTTCTCTAAACCATCTACAACCTCCTCATTCTCTAAACCATCTACAACCTCCTCCTCCTTCTATAAACCATCTACAACCTCCTCCTTCTATAAACCATCGACAACAACCTCCTTCTTCTATAAACCATCTACAATCTCCTCCTTCTATAAACCATCTACAACCTCCTCCTTCTCTTAACCATCTACAACATCCTCCTCCTTCTATAAACCATCTACAACATCCTCCTCCTTCTATAAACCATCTACAACCTCCTCTTTCTATAAACAATCTACAACAACCTCCTCCTTCTATAAACAATCTACAACAACCTCCTCCTTCTATAAACCATCTACAACCTCCTCATCCTATAAACCATCTACCACAACCTCCTCCTTCTCTAAACCATCTACAACCTCCTCTTTCTCTAAACCATCTACAACCTCCTCCTCCTTCTATAAACCACCTACAACCTCCTCCTCCTATAAACCATCTACAACCTCCTCCTTCTATAAACCTCCTCTACAAAACCATCTCCTCCTTCTATAAACCATCGACAACAACCTCCTCCTCTTCTATAAACCATCTACAACAACCTCCTCCTTCTATAAACCATCTACAACCTCCTCCTTCTCTAAACCATCTACAACCTCCTCCTCCTTCTATAAACCATCTACAACCTCCTCTTTCTATAAACCATCTACAACAACCTCCTCCTTCTATAAACCATCTACAACAACCTCCTCCTTCTATAAACCATCTACAACCTCCTCCTTCTCTAAACCATCTACAACCTCCTCCTTCTCTAAACCATCTACAACCTCCTCCTCCTTCTATAAACCATCTACAACCTCCTCCTTCTATAAACCATCTACAACATCCTCCTCCTTCTATAAACCATCTACAACAACCTCCTCCTCCTTCTCTAAACCATCTACAACAACCTCCTCCTTCTATAAACCATCTACAACCTCCTCCTTCTATAAACCTTCTACAACCTCCTCCTTCTCTAAACCATCTACAACATCCTCCTCCTTCTATAAACCATCTACAACATCCTCCTCCTTCTATAAACCATCTACAACCTCCTCCTTCTTCTATAAACCATCTACAACCTCCTCCTCCTCTATAAACCATCTACCACAACCTCCTCCTTCTCTAAAACCATCTACAACCTCCTCCTTCTTCTCTAAACCATCTACAACCTCCTCCTCCTTCTATAAACCATCTACAACCTCCTCCTTCTATAAACCATCGACAACAACCTCCTACAATCTCCTCCTTCTATAAACCATCTACAACCTCCTCCTTCTCTTAACCATCTACAACATCCTCCTCCTTCTATAAACCATCTACAACATCCTCCTCCTTCTATAAACCATCTACAACAACCTCCTCCTTCTATAAACAATCTACAACAACCTCCTCCTTCTATAAACAATCTACAACAACCTCCTCCTTCTATAAACCATCTACAACCTCCTCATCCTATAAACCATCTACCACAACCTCCTCCTTCTCTAAACCATCTACAACCTCCTCTTTCTCTAAACCATCTACAACATCCTCCTCCTTCTATAAACCATCTACAACAACCTCCTCCTCCTTCTCTAAACCATCTACAACAACCTGCTCCTTCTATAAACCATCTACAACAACCTCCTCCTATAAACCGTCTACAACATCCTCCTCCTTCTTTAAACCATCTACAACCTCCTCCTCCTTCTATAAACCATCTACAACAACCTCCTCCTTCTATAAACCATCTACAACCTCCTCCTCCTTCTATAAACCATCTACAACCTCCTTCTTCTCTAATCCATCTACAACATCCTCCTCCTCCTATAAACCACCTACAACCTCCTCCTCCTATAAACCATCTACAACCTCCTCCTTCTATAAACCATCTACAACCTCCTCCTCGTATAAACCATCTACAACCTCCTTCTATAAATCATCGACAACAACCGCCTTCTTCTATAAACCATCACAACCTCCTCCTTCTATAAACCATCTACAACCTCCTCCTTCTATAATCCATCTACAACAACCTCCTCCTTCTATAAACCATCTACAACCTCCTCCTTCTATAAACCATCTACATCAAACTCCTCCTTCTATAAACCATCTACAACCTCCTCCTTCTATAAACCATTTACAACCTCCTCCTTCTATAAACCATTTACAACCTCCTCCTTCTATAAACCATCGACAACAACCTCCTTCTTCTATAAACCATCTACAACCTCCTCCTTCTATAAACCATTTACAACCTCCTCCTTCTATAAACCATTTACAACCTCCTCCTTCTATAAACCATCGACAACAACCTCCTTCTTCTATAAACCATCTACATCCTCCTCCTTCTATAAACCATCTACAACAACCTCCTCCTTCTCTAAACCATCTACAACCTCCTCATTCTCTAAACCATCTACAACCTCCTCCTCCTTCTATAAACCATCTACAACCTCCTCCTTCTATAAACCATCTACAACATCCTCCTCCTTCTATAAACCATCTACAACAACCTCCTCCTCCTTCTCTAAACCATCTACAACAACCTGCTCCTTCTATAAACCATCTACAACAACCTCCTCCTTCTATAAACTCTACAACAACCTCCCCTTTTAAACCATCTACAACATCCTCCTCCTCCTTCTATAAACCATCTACAACATCCTCCTCCTCCTTCTATAAACCATCTACAACATCCTCCTTCTATAAACCCTCTACAACCTCCTCCTCCTTCTATAAACCAACTACAACCTCCTCCTTCTATAAACCATCTACAACATCCTCCTCCTTCTATAAACCATCTACAACAACCTCCTCCTTCTCTAAACCATCTACAACATCCTCCTCCTTCTAAACCATCTACAACATCCTCCTCCTCCTATAAACCACCTACAACCTCCTCCTCCTATAAACCATCTACAACCTCCTCCTTCTATAAACCATCTACAACCTCCTCCTCGTATAAACCATCTACAACCTCCTTCTATAAATCATCGACAACAACCTCCTCCTTCTATAAACCATCTACAACATCCTCCTCCTTCTATAAACCATCTACAACAACCTCCTCCTTCTCTAAACCATCTACAACATCCTCCTCCTTCTCTAAACCATCTACAACATCCTCCTCCTCCTATAAACCACCTACAACCTCCTCCTCCTATAAACCATCTACATCCTCCTCCTTCTATAAACCATCTACAACAACCTCCTCCTCCTTCTCTAAACCATCTACAACAACCTGCTCCTTCTATAAACCAACTACAACCTCCTCCTTCTCTAATCCATCTACAACATCCTCCTCCTTCTATAAACCATCTACAACAACCTCCTCCTTCTCTAAACCATCTACAACATCCTCCTCCTTCTCTAAACCATCTACAACATCCTCCTCCTCCTATAAACCACCTACAACCTCCTCCTCCTATAAACCATCTACATCCTCCTCCTTCTATAAACCATCTACAACAACCTCCTCCTCCTTCTCTAAACCATCTACAACAACCTGCTCCTTCTATAAACCATCTACAACAACCTCCCCCTTCTTTAAACCATCTACAACATCCTCCTCCGCCTTCTATAAACCATCTACAACATCCTCCTCCTCCTTCTATAAACCATCTACAACATCCTCCTTCTATAAACCCTCTACAACCTCCTCCTCCTTCTATAAACCATCTACAACATCCTCCTCCTTCTATAAACCATCTACAACAACCTCCTCCTCCTTCTCTAAACCATCTACAACAACCTGCTCCTTCTATAAACCATCTACAACAACCTCCCCCTTCTTTAAACCATCTACAACATCCTCCTCCTCCTTCTATAAACCATCTACAACATCCTCCTCCTCCTTCTATAAACCATCTACAACAACCTCCTCCTTCTATAAACCATCTACAACATCCTCCTCCTCCTTCTATAAACCATCTACAACATCCTCCTTCTATAAACCCTCTACAACCTCCTCCTCCTTCTATAAACCAACTACAACCTCCTCCTTCTCTAATCCATCTACAACATCCTCCTCCTTCTATAAACCATCTACAACAACCTCCTCCTTCTCTAAACCATCTACAACATCCTCCTCCTTCTCTAAACCATCTACAACATCCTCCTCCTCCTATAAACCACCTACAACCTCCTCCTCCTATAAACCATCTACAACCTCCTCCTTCTATAAACCATCTACAACCTCCTCCTCGTATAAACCATCTACAACCTCCTTCTATAAATCATCGACAACAACCTCCTTCTTCTATAAACCATCTACAACCTCCTCCTTCTATAAACCATCTACAACCTCCTCCTTCTATAAACCATCTACAACATCCTCCTCCTTCTATAAACCATCTACAACCTCCTCCTTCTATAAACCATCTACAACAACCTCCTCCTTCTATAAACCATCTACAACCTCCTCCTCCTATAAACCATCTACAACAACCTCCTCCTCTAAACCATCTACAACCTCCTCCTTCTCTAAACCATCTACAACCTCCTCCTCCTTCTATAAACCATCTACAACCTCCTCCTTCTATAAACCATCTACAACCTCCTCCTTCTATAAACCATCTACAACATCCTCCTCCTTCTTCTCTAAACCATCTACAACAACCTCCTTCTTCTATAAACCATCTACAATCTCCTCCTTCTATAAACCATCTACAACCTCCTCCTTCTCTAAACCATCTACAACATCCTCCTCCTTCTATAAACCATCTACAACATCCTCCTCCTTCTATAAACCATCTACAACCTCCTCCTTCTATAAACCATCTACAACCTCCTCATCCTATAAACCATCTACCACAACCTCCTCCTTCTAAACCATCTACAACCTCCTCATTCTCTAAACCATCTACAACCTCCTCCTCCTTCTATAAACCATCTACAACCTCCTCCTTCTATAAACCATCGACAACAACCTCCTCCTTCTATAAACCATCTACAATCTCCTCCTTCTATAAACCATCTACAACCTCCTCCTTCTCTTAAACCATCTACAACATCCTCCTCCTTCTATAAACCATCTACAACATCCTCCTCCTTCTATAAACCATCTACAACCTCCTCTTTCTATAAACACCATCTACAACAACCTCCTCCTTCTATAAACACCTATAACAACCTCCTCCTTCTATAAACCATCTACAACCTCCTCATCCTATAAACCATCTACCACAACCTCCTCCTTCTCTAAACCATCTACAACCTCCTCTTTTCTCTAAACCATCTACAACCTCCTCCTCCTTCTATAAACCATCTACAACCTCCTCCTTTCTATAAACCATCTACAACATCCTCCTCCTTCTATAAACCATCTACAACAACCTCCTCCTCCTTCTAAACCATCTACAACAACCTCCTCCTTCTATAAACCATCTACAACAACCTCCTCCTATAAACCATCTACAACATCCTCCTCCTTCTAAAACCATCTACAACCTCCTCCTCCTTCTATAAACCATCTACAACAACCTCCTCCTTCTATAAACCATCTACAACCTCCTCCTCCTTCTATAAACCATCTACAACCTCCTCTTCTCTAATCCATCTACAACATCCTCTCCTCCTATAAACCACCTACAACCTCCTCCTCCTATAAACCATCTACAACCTCCTCCTTCTATAAACCATCTACAACCTCCTCTCGTATAAACCATCTACAACCTCCTTCTATAAATCATCGACAACAACCGCTCTAAACCATCACAACCTCCTCCTTCTATAAACCATCTACAACCTCCTCCTTCTCTAATCCATCTACAACAACCTCCTCCTTCTATAAACCATCTACAACCTCCTCCTTCTATAAACCATCTACATCAAACTCCTCCTTCTATAAACCATCTACAACCTCCTCCTTCTATAAACCATTTACAACCTCCTCCTTCTATAAACCATTTACAACCTCCTCCTTCTATAAACCATCGACAACAACCTCCTTCTTCTATAAACCATCTACAACCTCCTCCTTCTATAAACCATTTACAACCTCCTCCTTCTATAAACCATTTACAACCTCCTCCTTCTATAAACCATCGACAACAACCTCCTTCTTCTATAAACCATCTACATCCTCCTCCTTCTATAAACCATCTACAACAACCTCCTCCTTCTAAACCATCTACAACCTCCTCATTCTCTAAACCATCTACAACCTCCCCTCTCCTTCTATAAACCATCTACAACCTCCTCCTTCTATAAACCATCTACAACATCCTCCTCCTTCTATAAACCATCTACAACAACCTCCTCCTCCTTCTCTAAACCATCTACAACAACCTGCTCCTTCTATAAACCATCTACAACAACCTCCTCCTTCTATAAACCGTCTACAACAACCTCCCCTTCTTTAAACCATCTACAACATCCTCCTCCTTCTATAAACCATCTACAACATCCTCCTCCTCCTTCTATAAACCATCTACAACATCCTCCTTCTATAAACCCTCTACAACCTCCTCCTCCTTCTATAAACCAACTACAACCTCCTCCTTCTCTAATCCATCTACAACATCCTCCTCCTTCTATAAACCATCTACAACAACCTCCTCCTTCTCTAAACCATCTACAACATCCTCCTCCTTCTCTAAACCATCTACAACATCCTCCTCCTCCTATAAACCACCTACAACCTCCTCCTCCTATAAACCATCTACAACCTCCTCCTTCTATAAACCATCTACAACCTCCTCCTCGTATAAACCATCTACAACCTCCTTCTATAAATCATCGACAACAACCTCCTCCTTCTATAAACCATCTACAACATCCTCCTCCTTCTATAAACCATCTACAACAACCTCCTCCTCCTTCTCTAAACCATCTACAACAACCTGCTCCTTCTATAAACCATCTACAACAACCTCCCCCTTCTTTAAACCATCTACAACATCCTCCTCCTCCTTCTATAAACCATCTACAACATCCTCCTCCTCCTTCTATAAACCATCTACAACATCCTCCTTCTATAAACCCTCTACAACCTCCTCCTCCTTCTATAAACCAACTACAACCTCCTCCTTCTCTAATCCATCTACAACATCCTCCTCCTTCTATAAACCATCTACAACAACCTCCTCCTTCTCTAAACCATCTACAACATCCTCCTCCTTCTCTAAACCATCTACAACATCCTCCTCCTCCTATAAACCACCTACAACCTCCTCCTCCTATAAACCATCTACAACCTCCTCCTTCTATAAACCATCTACAACCTCCTCCTCGTATAAACCATCTACAACCTCCTTCTATAAATCATCGACAACAACCTCCTTCTTCTATAAACCATCTACAACATCCTCCCCCTTCTTTAAACCTTCTACAACATCCTCCTCCTCCTTCTATAAACCATCTACAACAACCTCCCCCTTCTATAAACCATCTACAACATCCTCCTTCTCCTTCTATAAACCATCTACAACCTCCTCCTTCTATAAAACATCTACAACATCCTCCTCCTTCTTTAAAACATCTACAACCTCCTCCTTCTATAAACCATCTACAACCTCCTCTTTCTATAAACCATCTACAACAACCTCCTCCTTCTATAAACCATCTACAACCTCCTCCTATAAACCATCTACAACAACCTCCTCCTTCTCTAAACCATCTACAACCTCCTCATTCTCTAAACCATCTACAACCTCCTCCTCCTTCTATAAACCATCTACAACCTCCTCCTTCTATAAACCATCTACAACATCCTCCTCCTTCTATAAACCATCTACAACAACCTCCTCCTCCTTCTCTAAACCATCTACAACATCCTCCTTCTATAAACCATCTACAACATCCTCCTCCTTCTATAAACCATCTACAACAACCTCCTCCTTCTATAAACCATCTACAACATCCTCCTCCTTCTATAAACCATCTACAACAACCTCCTCCTTCTATAAACCATCTACAACATCCTCCTCCTTCTATAAACCATCTACAACCTCCTCCTTCTATAAACCATCTACAACATCCTCCTCCTTCTATAAACCATCTACAACAACCTCCTCCTCCTTCTCTAAACCATCTACAACCTCCTCCTTCTATAAACCATCTACAACATCCTCCTCCTTCTATAAACCATCTACAACAACCTCCTCCTCCTTCTCTAAACCATCTACAACCTCCTCCTCCTTCTATAAACCATCTACAACCTCCTCCTTCTATAAACCATCTACAACATCCTCCTCCTTCTATAAACCATCTACAACAACCTCCTCCTCCTTCTCTTAACCATCTACAACATCCTCCTCCTTCTATAAACCATCTACAACCTCCTCTTTCTATAAACCATCTACAACAACCTCCTCCTTCTATAAACCATCTACAACCTCCTCCTATAAACCATCTACAACAACCTCCTCCTTCTCTAAACCATCTACAACCTCCTCATTCTCTAAACCATCTACAACCTCCTCCTCCTTCTATAAACCATCTACAACCTCCTCCTTCTATAAACCATCTACAACATCCTCCTCCTTCTATAAACCATCTACAACAACCTCCTCCTCCTTCTCTAAACCATCTACAACAACCTCCTTATTCTATAAACCATCTACAATCTCCTCCTTCTATAAACCATCTACAACCTCCTCCTTCTCTTAACCATCTACAACATCCTCCTCCTTCTATAAACCATCTACAACATCCTCCTCCTTCTATAAACCATCTACAACCTCCTCCTTCTATAAACCATCTACAACCTCCTCATCCTATAAACCATCTACCACAACCTCCTCCTTCTCTAAACCATCTACAACCTCCTCATTCTCTAAACCATCTACAACCTCCTCCTCCTTCTATAAACCATCTACAACCTCCTCCTTCTATAAACCATCGACAACAACCTCCTTCTTCTATAAACCATCTACAATCTCCTCCTTCTATAACCCATCTACAACCTCCTCCTTCTCTTAACCATCTACAACCTCCTCCTCCTTCTATAAACCATCTACAACATCCTCCTCCTTCTATAAACCATATACAACCTCCTCTTTCTATAAACAATCTACAACAACCTCCTCCTTCTATAAACCATCTACAACCTCCTCATCCTATAAACCATCTACCACAACCTCCTCCTTCTCTAAACCATCTACAACCTCCTCTTTCTCTAAACCATCTACAACCTCCTCCTCCTTCTATAAACCATCTACAACCTCCTCCTTCTATAAACCATCTACAACATCCTCCTCCTTCTATAAACCATCTACAACAACCTCCTCCTCCTTCTCTAAACCATCTACAACAACCTGCTCCTTCTATAAACCATCTACAACAACCTCCTCCTATAAACCGTCTACAACATGCTCCTCCTTCTTTAAACCATCTACAACATCCTCCTTCTATAAACCATCTACAACCTCCTCCTCCTTCTATAAACCATCTACAACAACCTCCTCCTTCTATAAACCATCTACAACCTCCTCCTCCTTCTATAAACCATCTACAACCTCCTTCTTCTCTAAACCATCTACAACATCCTCCTCCTCCTATAAACCACCTACAACCTCCTCCTCCTATAAACCATCTACAACCTCCTCCTTCTATAAACCATCTACAACCTCCTCCTCGTATAAACCATCTACAACCTCCTTCTATAAATCATCGACAACAACCGCCTTCTTCTATAAACCATCACAACCTCCTCCTTCTATAAACCATCTACAACCTCCTCCTTCTCTAATCCATCTACAACAACCTCCTTCTATAAACCATCTACAACCTCCTCCTTCTATAAACCATCTACATCAAACTCCTCCTTCTATAAACCATCTACAACCTCCTCCTTCTATAACCCATTTACAACCTCCTCCTTCTATAAACCATCTACATCAAACTCCTCCTTCTATAAACCATCTACAACCTCCTCCTTCTATAAACCATTTACAACCTCCTCCTTCTATAAACCATTTACAACCTCCTCCTTCTATAAACCATCGACAACAACCTCCTTCTTCTATAAACCATCTACAACCTCCTCCTTCTATAAACCATTTACAAACTCCTCCTTCTATAAACCATTTACAACCTCCTCCTTCTATAAACCATCGACAACAACCTCCTTCTTCTATAAACCATCTACAACCTCCTCCTTCTCTTAACCATCTACAACATCCTCCTCCTTCTATAAACCATCTACAACATCCTCCTCCTTCTATAAACCATCTACAACCTCCTCCTTCTATAAACCATCTACAACCTCCTCATCCTATAAACCATCTACCACAACCTCCTCCTTCTCTAAACCATCTACAACCTCCTCATTCTCTAAACCATCTACAACCTCCTCCTCCTTCTATAAACCATCTACAAACTCCTCCTTCTATAAACCATCGACAACAACCTCCTTCTTCTATAAACCATCTACAATCTCCTCCTTCTATAAACCATCTACAACCTCCTCCTTCTCTTAACCATCTACAACATCCTCCTCCTTCTATAAACCATCTACAACATCCTCCTCCTTCTATAAACCATCTACAACCTCCTCTTTCTATAAACAATCTACAACAACCTCCTCCTTCTATAAACCATCTACAACCTCCTCATCCTATAAACCATCTACCACAACCTCCTCCTTCTCTAAACCATCTACAACCTCCTCTTTCTCTAAACCATCTACAACCTCCTCCTCCTTCTATAAACCATCTACAACCTCCTCCTTCTATAAACCATCTACAACATCCTCCTCCTTCTATAAACCATCTACAACAACCTCCTCCTCCTTCTCTAAACCATCTACAACAACCTGCTCCTTCTATAAACCATCTACAACAACCTCCTCCTATAAACCGTCTACAACATCCTCCTCCTTCTTTAAACCATCTACAACATCCTCCTTCTATAAACCATCTACAACCTCCTCCTCCTTCTATAAACCATCTACAACAACCTCCTCCTTCTATAAACCATCTACAACCTCCTCCTCCTTCTATAAACCATCTACAACCTCCTTCTTCTCTAATCCATCTACAACATCCTCCTCCTCCTATAAACCACCTACAACCTCCTCCTCCTATAAACCATCTACAACCTCCTCCTTCTATAAACCATCTACAACCTCCTCCTCGTATAAACCATCTACAACCTCCTTCTATAAATCATCGACAACAACCGCCTTCTTCTATAAACCATCACAACCTCCTCCTTCTATAAACCATCTACAACCTCCTCCTTCTCTAATCCATCTACAACAACCTCCTCCTTCTATAAACCATCTACAACCTCCTCCTTCTATAAACCATCTACATCAAACTCCTCCTTCTATAAACCATCTACAACCTCCTCCTTCTATAAACCATTTACAACCTCCTCCTTCTATAAACCATCTACATCAAACTCCTCCTTCTATAAACCATCTATGACCTCCTCCTTCTATAAACCATTTACAACCTCCTCCTTCTATAAACCATTTACAACCTCCTCCTATAAACCATCGACAACAACCTCCTTCTTCTATAAACCATCTACAACCTCCTCCTTCTATAAACCATTTACAACCTCCTCCTTCTATAAACCATTTACAACCTCCTCCTTCTATAAACCATCGACAACAACCTCCTTCTTCTATAAACCATCTACATCCTCCTCCTTCTATAAACCATCTACAACAACCTCCTCCTTCTCTAAACCATCTACAACCTCCTCATTCTCTAAACCATCTACAACCTCCTCCTCCTTCTATAAACCATCTACAACCTCCTCCTTCTATAAACCATCTACAACATCCTCCTCCTTCTATAAACCATCTACAACAACCTCCTCCTCCTTCTCTAAACCATCTACAACAACCTGCTCCTTCTATAAACCATCTACAACAACCTCCTCCTTCTATAAACCATCTACAACAACCTCCCCCTTCTTTAAACCATCTACAACATCCTCCTCCTCCTTCTATAAACCATCTACAACATCCTCCTCCTCCTTCTATAAACCATCTACAACATCCTCCTTCTATAAACCCTCTACAACCTCCTCCTCCTTCTATAAACCAACTACAACCTCCTCCTTCTCTAATCCATCTACAACATCCTCCTCCTTCTATAAACCATCTACAACAACCTCCTCCTCCTTCTCTAAACTATCTACAACAACCTGCTCCTTCTATAAACCATCTACAACAACCTCCTCCTTCTATAAACCATCTACAACAACCTCCCCCTTCTTTAAACCATCTACAACATCCTCCTCCTCCTTCTATAAACCATCTACAACATCCTCCTCCTCCTTCTATAAACCATCTACAACATCCTCCTTCTATAAACCCTCTACAACCTCCTCCTCCTTCTATAAACCAACTACAACCTCCTCCTTCTCTAATCCATCTACAACATCCTCCTCCTTCTATAAACCATCTACAACAACCTTCTCCTTCTCTAAACCATCTACAACATCCTCCTCCTTCTCTAAACCATCTACAACATCCTCCTCCTCCTATAAACCACCTACAACCTCCTCCTCCTATAAACCATCTACAACCTCCTCCTTCTATAAACCATCTACAACCTCCTCCTCGTATAAACCATCTACAACCTCCTTCTATAAATCATCGACAACAACCTCCTTCTTCTATAAACCATCTACAACCTCCTCCTTCTATAAACCATCTACAACCTCCTCCTTCTCTTAACCATCTACAACATCCTCCTCCTTCTATAAACCATCTACAACCTCCTCTTTCTATAAACCATCTACAACAACCTCCTCCTTCTATAAACCATCTACAACAACGTCCCCCTTCTTTAAACCATCTACAACATCCTCCTCCTCCTTCTATAAACCATCTACAACATCCTCCTTCTATAAACCCTCTACAACCTCCTCCTTCTTCTATAAACCAACTACAACCTCCTCCTTCTCTAATCCATCTACAACATCCTCCTCCTTCTATAAACCATCTACAACAACCTCCTCCTTCTCTAAACCATCTACAACATCCTCCTCCTCCTATAAACCACCTACAACCTCCTCCTCCTATAAACCATCTACAACCTCCTCCTTCTATAAACCATCTACAACCTCCTCCTCGTATAAACCATCTACAACCTCCTTCTATAAATCATCGACAACAACCTCCTTCTTCTATAAACCATCTACAACCTCCTCCTTCTATAAACCATCTACAACCTCCTCCTTCTCTTAACCATCTACAACATCCTCCTCCTTCTATAAACCATCTACAACCTCCTCTTTCTATAAACCATCTACAACAACCTCCTCCTTCTATAAACCATCTACAACCTCCTCCTATAAACCATCTACAACAACCTCCTCCTTCTCTAAACCATCTACAACCTCCTCATTCTCTAAACCATCTACAACCTCCTCCTCCTTCTATAAACCATCTACAACCTCCTCCTTCTATAAACCATCTACAACATCCTCCTCCTTCTATAAACCATCTACAACAACCTCCTCCTCCTTCTCTAAACCATCTACAACAACCTCCTTCTTCTATAAACCATCTACAATCTCCTCCTTCTATAAACCATCTACAACCTCCTCCTTCTCTTAACCATCTACAACATCCTCCTCCTTCTATAAACCATCTACAACATCCTCCTCCTTCTATAAACCATCTACAACCTCCTCCTTCTATAAACCATCTACAACCTCCTCATCCTATAAACCATCTACCACAACCTCCTCCTTCTCTAAACCATCTACAACCTCCTCATTCTCTAAACCATCTACAACCTCCTCCTCCTTCTATAAACCATCTACAACCTCCTCCTTCTATAAACCATCGACAACAACCTCCTTCTTCTATAAACCATCTACAATCTCCTCCTTCTATAAACCATCTACAACCTCCTCCTTCTCTTAACCATCTACAACATCCTCCTCCTTCTATAAACCATCTACAACATCCTCCTCCTTCTATAAACCATCTACAACCTCCTCTTTCAATAAACAATCTACAACAACCTCCTCCTTCTATAAACCATCTACAACCTCCTCATCCTATAAACCATCTACCACAACCTCCTCCTTCTCTAAACCATCTACAACCTCCTCTTTCTCTAAACCATCTACAACCTCCTCCTCCTTCTATAAACCATCTACAACCTCCTCCTTCTATAAACCATCTTCAACATCCTCCTCCTTCTATAAACCATCTACAACAACCTCCTCCTCCTTCTCTAAACCATCTACAACAACCTGCTCCTTCTATAAACCATCTACAACAACCTCCTCCTATAAACCGTCTACAACATCCTCCTCCTTCTTTAAACCATCTACAACATCCTCCTTCTATAAACCATCTACAACCTCCTCCTCCTTCTATAAACCATCTACAACAACCTCCTCCTTCTATAAACCATCTACAACCTCCTCCTCCTTCTATAAACCATCTACAACCTCCTTCTTCTCTAATCCATCTACAACCTCCTCCTCCTTCTATAAACCATCTACAACCTCCTCCTTCTATAAACCATCTACAACCTCCTCCTTCTATAAACCATCTACAACCTCCTCCTCGTATAAACCATCTACAACCTCCTTCTATAAATCATCGACAACAACCTCCTTCTTCTATAAACCATCTACAACCTCCTAATTCTATAAACCATCTACAACCTCCTCCTTCTCTAATCCATCTACAACAACCTCCTCCTTCTATAAACCATCTACAACCTCCTCCTTCTATAAACCATCTACAACAAACTCCTCCTTCTATAAACCATCTACAACCTCCTCCTTCTATAAACCATTTACAACCTCCTCCTTCTATAAACCATTTACAACCTCCTCCTTCTATAAACCATCGACAACAACCTCCTTCTTCTATAAACCATCTACAACCTCCTCCTTCTATAAACCATCTACAACCTCCTCCTTCTCTTAACCATCTACAACATCCTCCTCCTTCTATAAACCATCTACAACATCCTCCTCCTTCTATAAACCATCTACAACCTCCTCTTTCTATAAACAATCTACAACAACCTCCTCCTTCTATAAACCATCTACAACCTCCTCCTCCTATAAACCATCTACAACAACCTCCTCCTTCTCTAAACCATCTACAACCTCCTCATTCTCTAAACCATCTACAACCTCCTCCTCCTTCTATAAACCATCTACAACCTCCTCCTTCTATAAACCATCTACAACATCCTCCTCCTTCTATAAACCATCTACAACAACCTCCTCCTCCTTCTCTAAACCATCTACAACAACCTGTTCCTTCTATAAACCATCTACAACATCCTCCTCCTCCTTCTATAAACCATCTACAACATCCTCCTCCTCCTTCTATAAACCATCTACAACATCCTCCTTCTATAAACCCTCTACAACCTCCTCCTCCTTCTATAAACCATCTACAACCTCCTCCTTCTATAAACCATCTTCAACATCCTCCTCCTTCTATAAACCATCTACAACAACCTCCTCCTCCTTCTCTAAACCATCTACAACAACCTGCTCCTTCTATAAACCATCTACAACAACCTCCTCCTATAAACCGTCTACAACATCCTCCTCCTTCTTTAAACCATCTACAACATCCTCCTTCTATAAACCATCTACAACCTCCTCCTCCTTCTATAAAACATCTACAACAACCTCCTCCTTCTATAAACCATCTACAACCTCCTCCTCCTTCTATAAACCATCTACAACCTCCTTCTTCTCTAATCCATCTACAACATCCTCCTCCTCCTATAAACCACCTACAACCTCCTCCTCCTATAAACCATCTACAACCTCCTCCTTCTATAAACCATCTACAACCTCCTCCTCGTATAAACCATCTACAACCTCCTTCTATAAATCATCGACAACAACCGCCTTCTTCTATAAACCATCACAACCTCCTCCTTCTATAAACCATCTACAACCTCCTCCTTCTCTAATCCATCTACAACAACCTCCTCCTTCTATAAACCATCTACAAACTCCTCCTTCTATAAACCATCTACATCAAACTCCTCCTTCTATAAACCATCTACAACCTCCTCCTTCTATAAACCATTTACAACCTCCTCCTTCTATAAACCATTTACAACCTCCTCCTTCTATAAACCATCGACAACAACCTCCTTCTTCTATAAACCATCTACAACCTCCTCCTTCTATAAACCATCTACAACCTCCTCCTTCTCTTAACCATCTACAACATCCTCCTCCTTCTATAAACCATCTACAACATCCTCCTCCTTCTATAAACCATCTACAACCTCCTCTTTCTATAAACCATCTACAACAACCTCCTCCTTCTATAAACCATCTACAACCTCCTCCTCCTATAAACCATCTACAACAACCTCCTCCTTCTCTAAACCATCTACAACCTCCTCATTCTCTAAACCATCTACAACCTCCTCCTCCTTCTACAAACCATCTACAACCTCCTCTTTCTATAAACCATCTACAACAACCTCCTCCTTCTATAAACCATCTACAACAACCTCCTCCTCCTTCTCTAAACCATCTACAACAACCTGTTCCTTCTATAAACCATCTACAACATCCTCCTCCTCCTTCTATAAACCATCTACAACATCCTCCTCCTCCTTCTATAAACCATCTACAACATCCTCCTTCTATAAACCCTCTACAACCTCCTCCTCCTTCTATAAACCATCTACAACAACCTCCTCCTTCTATAAACCATCTACAACCTCCTCCTCCTTCTATAAACCATCTACAACCTCCTCCTTCTCTAATCCATCTACAACATCCTCCTCCTTCTATAAACCATCTACACCAACCTCCTCCTCCTTCTCTAAACCATCTACAACAACCCCCTCCTTCTATAAACCATCTACAACAACCACCTCCTTCTATAAACAATCTACAACATCCTCCTCCTTCTCTAAACCATCTACAACATCCTCCTCCTCCTATAAACCATCTACAACAACCTCCTCCTCCTATAAACCATATACAACCTCCTCCTCGTATAAACCATCTACAACCTCCTTCTATAAATCATCGACAACAACCTCCTTCTTCTATAAACCATCTACAACCTCCTCCTTCTATAAACCATCTACAACCTCCTCCTCCTCTAAACCATCTACAACAACCTCCTCCTTCTCTAAACCATCTACAACCTCCTCATTCTCTAAACCATCTACAACCTCCTCCTCCTTCTATAAACCATCTACAACCTCCTCCTTCTATAAACCATCTACAACATCCTCCTCCTTCTATAAACCATCTACAACAACCTCCTCCTTCTATAAACCGTCTACAACAACCTCCTCCTTCTATAAACCATCTACAACATCCTCCTCCTCCGTCTCTAAACCATCTACAACAACCTGCTCCTTCTATAAACCATCTACAACAACCTCCTCCTTCTATAAACCATCTACAACAACCTGCTCCTTCTATAAACCATCTACAACAACCTCCTCCTTCTATAAACCGTCTACAACAACCTCCTCCTTCTATAAACCATCTACAACATCCTCCTCCTCCTTCTCTAAACCATCTACAACAACCTGCTCCTTCTATAAACCATCTACAACAACCTCCTCCTTCTATAAACCGTCTACAACATCCTCCTCCTTCTATAAACCATCTACAACCTCCTCCTCCTTCTATAAACCATCTACAACAACCTCCTCCTTCTATAAACCATCTACAACCTCCTCCTCCTTCTATAAACCATCTACAACCTCCTCCTTCTATAAACCATCTACAACCTCCTCCTTCTCTAATCCATCTACAACATCCTCCTCCTATAAACCATCAACAACCTCCTCCTTCTATAAACCATCTACAACATCCTCCTCCTCCTATAAACCATCTACAACCTCCTCCTCCTTCTATAAACCATCTACAACATCCTCCTCCTATAAACCATCTACAACTTCCTCCTCCTATAAACCATCTACAACCTCCTCCTTCTATAAACCATCTACAACAACCTCCTCCTTCTATAAACCATCTACAACCTCCTCCTCCTTCTATAAACCATCCACAACCTCCTCCTCCTTCTATAAACCATCTACAACATCCTCCTCCTCCTTCTATAAACCATCTACAACCTCCTTCTATAAACCATCTACAACATCCTCCTCCTCCTTCTATAAACCATCTACAACCTCCTTCTATAAACCATCTACAACAATCTCCTCCTTCTATAAACCACCGACAAGAACCTCCTCCTTCTATAAACCATCTACAACAATATCCTCCTTCTATAAACCACCTACAACAACCTCCTCCTTCTCTAAACCATCTACAACATCCTCCTCCTTCTATAAACCATCTACAACAACCTCCTCCTTCTATAAACCACCTACAACCTCCTCCTCCTTCTATAAACCATCTACAACATCCTCCTCCTTCTATAAACCATCTACAACAACCTCCTCCTTCTATAAACCAGTGAATGTAGGGCACTATAAAGGGAATAGGGTGGGCCCTGGTGAATGTAGGGCACTATAAATTGGATAGGGTGGGCCCTGGTGAATGTAGGGCCCTATAAAAGGGATAAGGTGGGCCCTGGTGAATGTAGGGCACTATAAAGGGGATAGGGTGGGCCCTGGTGAATGTAGAGCACTATAAAGGGGATAGGGTGGGCCCTGGTGAATGTAGGGCCCTATAAAGGGGATAGGGTGGGCCCTGGTGAATGTAGGGCACTATCAGTGGGGATAGGGTGGGCCCTGGTGAATGTAGGGCCCTATAAAGGGAATAGGGTGCATAATCCTGAGAATTGGGACAAACCCCTCATCAATCTGTCGAAGTTCTGCCTTGGGAAAGAAAGACTGCATAGAATATAATGTTATTCAACCTCTGGTAATGTAGAATTGCTCTCAGCATAGAAGAGTCAAATTAGGCCCACAGTTCTAGGAAGAACAGGAGACCTCCCTCAATTTCTTTAGGCTAGCCTCTTGTCACAACACAGACTATGTAAAAGGAATGGCATGGCCCTCTATAATGGCTCTCCAGTAGCATAGAAACAAGACCACATTTCCCTCATCCTAACCCAGTACGATATCATGAAGAGGGTTTGTATGGCAGTACAGAGGTCTGCCAGTTGTTGTGTTTGTAGAAGTCAACGTGAGAATAAATCCTATAAAACCCCAATAAAGAAAGGTGAAGTTGGCTAACAGGATATGTGTTCTAGAATGTAACGCTTTCCAGTTAGAATCCCTCTTCTGGAACACTGCAGTGCTCTTTCTAGAACAGACTAACAGGATATGTGTTCTAGAATGTAACGCTTTCCAGTTAGAATCCCTCTCTTCTGGAACACTGCAGTGCTCTTTCTAGAACAGACTAACAGGATATGTGTTCTAGAATGTAACGCTTTCCAGTTAGAATCCCTCTCTTCTGGAACACTGCAGTGCTCTTTCTAGAACAGACTAACAGGATATGTGTTCTAGAATGTAACGCTTTCCAGTTAGAATCCCTCTCTTCTGGAACACTGCAGTGCTCTTTCTAGAACAGACTAACAGGATATGTGTTCTAGAATGTAACGCTTCCATCAATCAGATTGATACATGAGTGTGTAGGTGTGGGTTATATGGTGTCTAATTGTTTTCAATGTGGTTGACTCTTAAAAGAGCAATTTTTGTTTGTACAGATACACACACACCCTTACCTAAACAGCACCCTCACCAGAGAAGTAGAAATCAAATGGAGAGAAACTATGAATTGAATAACTGCAGTTGACATAGCTAAGTAAATAAGAATAAGAGCCTTTGGTTGTGCATGGTGTTGTCCAGGGTGTTACCATGGAACAGCACCCTCTTTGAAGAAGAGGAAAGTAGAACCCATCCCATGGCTCAGTTTATCAGTTTAAACTTTTAAAAAAAAAAGTTATTTATATTTTTTGCTTGACATAAACACTTTAAAAAAATCATCAACAGCTTCCACCCCATATGGCTTCCATGAATACAACCAACTGGGAACTCCTCCGTACAATCAACGGAAATTACCTTTATATTTTTTGACTTTGGTGATTTTCAATCCATTTGAATTGAGTTTACATTAAAAATGCTTCCTTAGAACTTCAATAGCTTCAAACCCATCATGGACTTAACCTTTATTTAACTAGGCTAGTCAGTTTAAGAACAAATTCTTATTTACAAATGGCCAAAAGGCAAAAGTCCTCCTGTGGGGACGGGGGCTGGGATTCAATATATAAATACAGGACAAAACACACATCACAACAAGGGAGACACCACAACACTACATAAAGAAAGACCTAAGACAACAACACAGCATTGCAGCAACACTTGACAACAACACGGTAGCAACACAACATGGCATCAGCACAAAACATGGAAAAGAAGCAGGCTCAAGGGTGTGGGGTTTCCACGTCACCAAGTTCATTAACAAAACATGCACCAGTAGCACAACTAGCATGCAAATGGGAAGTTTATTAGGGATTTTTGTACACTGGGGAAGAAGGTGGAATTCACCAATTACTTCACCGTCCCCATACTCCGCCACTTGGTGCAGGCCACTTCCTCTTTTATTAAATGCTTTACAGTGAAAGCTCCACAAACTATTATGGTCACCACCAAGTCACAGAAAAACCCAGCCATTTTTCCAGCCAAAGAGAGGAGTCACAAAAAGCACAAATAAAGATGAAAATGAATCACTAACCTTTGATGATCTTCATCAGATGACACTCATAGGACTTCATGTTACACAATATATGTATGTATGTATGTATGTTTTCTTTGATAAAGTGCATATTTATATCCAAAAATCTCAATTTACATGGTTATGTTCAGTAGTTTACATTTACATTTACATTTACATTTAAGTCATTTAGCAGACACTCTTATCCAGAGCGACTTACAAATTGGTGCATACACCTTATGACATCCAGTGGAACAGCCACTTGCATCTAAATCTTTTTTTTTTTTTTTTGGGGGAGAAGGGGGGTGAGAAGGATTACTTACCCTTACTTACCCTATCCTAGGTATTTCCAAAACATGCTGTGATTTTGCAGAGAGCCACATCAATTTACAGAAATTATAAATGTTGATGGAAATGCAAGTGTTATGCATGGAACTTTAGATATACTTCTCCTTATGTCACGTTCTGACCTTTATTTTCTGTGTTTTGTGTTTAGTTAGTATGGTCAGGGCGTGAGTTGGGTGGGCAGTCTATGTTTGTTTGTCTAGGTTTTGGGAATTTCTATGTTTCGGCCTAGTATGGTTCTCAATCAGAGGCAGGTGTCATTAGTTGTCTCTGATTGAGAATCATACTTAGGTGGCCTGGGTTTCACTGTGTGTTTGTGGGTGATTGTTTCCTGTCTCAGTGTGTGCACCAGATAGGACTGTTTTGAGTTTCACATTTTTTGTTTTGTTAGTTTTGTTCATGTGTACCTGATAGCATTAAAAAGTACCATGGAAAATTACCACGCCGCGTATTGGTCCTCTGATCCGTTTCGCCTCTCCTCTTCGGAAGAAGAGGAGGAAACTCGTTACAGAATCACCCACCACAATCGGACCAAGCGGCGTGGTAAAGGACAGCGACGACAGCAGCAGCAGCAGCAACAACAGCGGCCAGCATCACAGGAGGAATGGACATGGGAGGATGTATTGGACGGCAAGGGTTGCTACACCTGGGAGGAGATCCTGGCGGGAAAGGATCGCCTTCCATGGGAACAGGTGGAGGCAGCTAGGAAAGCCACGGAGGCAGCGAAAGCTGAGCGGCGGCAATATGAGGAGCCAGCACGGCAGTGCGACAGGTACGAGAGGGCAGCCCCAAAATTTTTTTTGGGGGCACACGAGTGTGATACTAAGCCAGGTAGCAGACCTGAGCTCACTCCTCGTGCTTATTATGAGCAGCGCATTACTGGTCAGGCACCGTGTTATGCGGTTGAGCGCACGGTGTCGCCAGTGCGTGTCCATAGCCCGGTGCGCTATAGGGCAGCCCCGAGAGTGCCATGCGAGTGTGGGCATTGAGCCAGGGCGTATGGTGCCTGCTCAGCGGGTCTGGTCGCCGGTACGCAGTCTTGGTCCAGGTTATCCTGCGCCGGCTCTGCGTGCTGTGTCTCCGGGGCGCTGGGAGGGTGCAGTGCGTCCTCTGCCTGCGCTCCGCTCGTACCGGGCAACTGTGGGAGTGGAGCCTAGGGGAGAGGTGCGTGTAGTAAGCACTAGATCTCCCGTGCTTACCCACAGCCCGGTTCAACCTGTGCCTGCACTCTGGAAGGTCCGGGCTCGAGTAGTTGTCCAGCCTGGGGAAGTGGTGCCAAGGTTGCGCACCAGAGCTCCAGTGCTCCCCCACAGCCCGGTCTTTCAGGCTCCTTCTAACACCAAGCCTCCTGAAAGTCTCCCCAGCCTGGTAGTTCCTGTGGCAGCCCCACGCACCAGGCTGTCTCTCAGTCTCCTCCCTGCAGGTGCTCCCGCCTGTCCGGCGCCGCTGCCGGAGCCTCCCGCCTGTCCGGCGCCGCTGCCGGAGCCTCCCGCCTGTCCGGAGCCTCCCGCCTGTCCGGCGCCGCTGCCGGAGCCTCCCGCCTGTCCGGCGCCACTGCCGGAGCCTCCCGCCTGTCCGGCGCCGCTGCCGGAGCCTCCCGCCTGTCCGGCGCCGCTGCTGGAGCGTCCCGCCTGTCCGGCGCCGCTGCCTCCTGTAGCAGCTCCACGCACCAGGCTGTCTCTCTGTCTCCTCTCTGCAGGTGCTCCCGCCTGTCCGGCGCCGCTGCCGGAGCGTCCCGCCTGTCCGGCGCCACTGCCGGAGCGTCCCGCCTGTCCGGCGCCGCTGCCGGAGCCTCCCGCCTGTCCGGCGCCGCTGCCGGAGCGTCCCGCCTGTCCGGCGCCACTGCCGGAGCCTCCCGCCTGTCCGGCGCCGCTGCCGGAGCCCCTCAGCCCAGAGGCGCCAGAGCCCCTCAGCCCAGAGGCGCCAGAGCCCCTCAGCCCAGAGGCGCCAGAGCCCCTCAGCCCAGAGGCGCCAGAGCCCCTCAGCCCAGAGGCGCCAGAGCCCCTCAGCCCAGAGGCGCCAGAGCCCCTCAGCCCAGAGGCGCCAGAGCCCCTGTCCCTCTGTCTAGAGCCCCTGTCCCTCTGTCTAGAGCCCCTGTCCCTCTGTTTAGAGCCCCTGTCCCTCTGTCCAGAGCCCCTGTCCCTCTGTCCAGAGCTTCTGCCCCTCTGTCCCGAGCTGCCCCTCTGTCCAGTGGGGTCATTGAGAGGGGTTGCCATGGTGAGAAAGCCACGGAGGCGGAAGCCACGGAGGCGGAAAATAAGGCGGACAAAGACAAGGGTGAAGTGGGGTCCGCGTCCCGCGCCAGAACCGCCACCGCGGACAGACGCCCACCCAGACCCTCCCCTATAGGTCAAGGTTTTGCGGCCGGAGTCCGCACCTTTGGGGGTACTGTCACGTTCTGACCTTTATTTTCTGTGTTTTGTGTTTAGTTAGTATGGTCAGGGCGTGAGTTGGGTGGGCAGTCTATGTTTGTTTGTCTAGGTTTTGGGAATTTCTATGTTTCGGCCTAGTATGGTTCTCAATCAGAGGCAGGTGTCATTAGTTGTCTCTGATTGAGAATCATACTTAGGTGGCCTGGGTTTCACTGTGTGTTTGTGGGTGATTGTTTCCTGTCTCAGTGTGTGCACCAGATAGGACTGTTTTGAGTTTCACATTTTTTGTTTTGTTAGTTTTGTTCATGTGTACCTGATAGCATTAAAAAGTACCATGGAAAATTACCACGCCGCGTATTGGTCCTCTGATCCGTTTCGCCTCTCCTCTTCGGAAGAAGAGGAGGAAACTCGTTACACCTTAATGCAACCGCTGTGTCAGATTTTTAAAAAACTTTATGGAAAAAGCATACCATGCAATAATCTGAGTACGGAGCTCAGAGCCCAAACCAGCCAAAAGAAATATCCGCCATGTTGCACAGTCAACATTAGTCAGAAATAGCATTATAAATATTCCCTTACCTTTGATGATCTTCATCAGAATGCACTCCCAGGAATCTCAGTTCCACCATGAATGTTTGATTTGTTCGATAAAGTTCATAATTTATGTCCATATACCTCCTTTTGTCAGAGCGTTTAGAAAACAAATCGAAACGCGCATGCAACTTCCAGCGAAAGGTCGGACGAGAATTCCAAAAGTTATATTACTTGTCGTAGAAACATATCAAACTATGTATAGAATCAATCTTTAGGATGTTTTAGGATGTTTTTATCGTACATGGTCAATAATGTTGCAACTGGAGAATTCCATTGTCTGTAGAAAAGCAATTGAACGAGAGCTACCTCTCATGTGAATGCGCATGACTGAGCTCGAGGCTGCTCGCAGACCTCTGACTCATTGCCCTCTCATTCAGCCCCCCTTCACAGTTTACTCTGGGTAAGCCTGAAACAACATTCTAAAGACGGTTGACATCTAGTGGAAGCCTTAGGAAGTGCGACATAACCAATATCCCACTGTGTATTCAATAGGGGCTGAGTTCAAAAATTATAAACCTCAGATTTCTCACTTCCTGTTTGGATTTCTTCTCAGGTTTTTGCCTGCCATATGAGTTCTGTTATACTCACAGACATCATTCAAACACGTTTAGAAACGTCAGAGTGTTTTCTGTCCAATACTAATAATAATATGCTTAATAATTGTAACGGTTTTCCTCCGTCGAAAGAGAGTCGGACCAAAATGCAGCGTGGTTAGTTCGATACATCTTAAATAAAGAAAAACCACGAACAATACAAAAACAACAAACGGAATGTGAAAAGCAGCCTATCTGGTGACAACTAACACAGAGACAGGAACAATCACCCACGAAATACTCAAAGAATATGGCTGCCTAAATATGGTTCCCAATCAGAGACAACGATAATCACCTGACTCTGATTGAGAACCGCCTCAGGCAGCCATAGACTATGCTAGACACCCCACAAAAACCCCATGACAAAAACGCACCACAATAAACCCATGTCACCCCCTGGCCTGACCAAATAAATGAAGAAAAACATACTTCGACCAGGGCGTGACACATATATTAGCATCTGGGAGAGAGTAGCAGGCAGTCTACTCTGGGCACGCTTTTCATCCAAGCTACTCAATACTGCCCCCGTTCACCAAGAAGTTAAATCTTCCCACCTTCTCCACTGCTGTCTCTTCGATGTGGATAGGGGGTTGCTCCCTCTGCTGTTTCCTGAAGTCCACTAACATCTCTTTTGTTTTGTTGACATTGAGTGATAGGTTGTTTTCCTGACACCACACTCCGAGGGCCCTCACCACCTCCCTGTAGGCTGTCTTGTCATTGTTGGTAATCAATGTTGTGCGCGTCTGCAAACTTGATGATTGAGTTGGAGACGTGCATGGCCACGCACTCGTGGGTGAACAGGGAGTACAGGAGGGGGCTGAGCATGCACTCTTGTGGGGCCCAAGTGTTGAGGGTCAGCGAAGTGGAGATGTTGTTTCCTACATTCACCACCTGGGAGCAGCCCGTCAGAAAGTCCAGGAACCAATTGCACAGGGCAGGGTTGAGACCCAGGGCCTCCAGCTTAATGATGAGCTTGGAGGGTACTATGGTGTTGAATTCTGAGCTGTAATCAATGAACAGCATTCTTACGTAGATATTATTCTTGTGCAGATGGGATAGAGCAGTGTGATGGGGATTGCATCGTCTGTGGACCTGGCTGTGGACCTAGGGTGACCTGTAAGGTGGAGGTGACATGATGACAGAAGTAAGTGCTACAGGGCGGTAGTCATTTAGTTCAGTTACCTTTTTCTTTCTTGGGTACAGGAACAACAGTGACCATCTTGAAGCATGTGGGAACAGCAGACTGGGATAGGGATTGATTGAATATGTCCGTAAACACACCAGCCAGCTGGTCTGCTGAGGTCTGAGGACATTTAACATTACATTACATTTAAGTCATTTAGCAGACGCTCTTATCCAGAGCGACTTACAAATTGGTGCATTCACCTTATGACATCCAGTGGAACAGCCACTTTACAATAGTGCATCTAAATCTTTTAGGGGGGACGCGGCTAGGAATGCCGTCTGGAATGCCATCTGGATGCTGATCCTCAACACGGGGGCCCCTCAGGGGTGCGTGCCCAGTCCCCTCTTGTACTCCCTGTTCACTCATGACTGCACGGCTAGGCATGACTCCAACGCCATCATTAAGTTTGCCGATGACACAACAGTGGTAGGCCTGATCACCGACAACAATGAGACAGCCTATAGGGAGGAGGTCAGAGACCTGACCATGTGGCACCAGAACAACTACCTCTCCCTTAAAACGTGAACAAGACAAATGAGATGATTGTGGACTACAGGAAAGTACTTCTCCATTCTAATCGATGGGGCTGCGGTGTAGCATGTTAAGAGCTTCAAGTTCCTTGTCGTCCACATTACCAACAAACTAACATGGTCCAAGCACACCAAGACAGTCATGCAGAGGGACAAAAGATTTGTCATGGGTCCTCAGATCCACAAAAGGTTCTACAGCTGCACCAACGAGAGCATCCTGATGGGTTGCATCACTGCCTGGTATGGCAACTGCTCAGTCTCCGACCACAAGGCACTACAGAGGGTAGTGCGAACAGCCCAGTACATCACTGGGGCCAAGCTTCCTTCCATCCAGGACCTCTATACCAGGCAGTGTCAGAGGAAGGCCCTAAATATTGTGAAAGACTACAGCTACCCTAGTCATAGACTGTTCTCTCTGCTGCCGCATGGCAAGTGGTACAGGAATGCAAAGTCTAGGTCCAAGAGGCTTCTAAACAGCTTCTTCCCCCAAGCCATAAGACTCCTGAAAATCTAATCAAATGGATTACCTCATTTACCTCGACACATTGACTCCGTACCGGTAACGCCCTGTATATCGCCTCACTATTGTTATTTTACAGCTGCTCTTTAGTTATTTGTTACTTTGTTACTATTTGTTTGTTACAATTTTCGGGGTTATTTTTCTAAACTGCATTGTTGGTTAATGGCTTGTAAAGTAAGCATTTCACTGTAAGGTCTACACTTGTTGTATTCGGTGCATGTGACAAATACAATTTGATTTGATTTGTTTGGAGGTCACCAGGTGCACAGAGTCTGTTGGAGGTCACCAGGTGCACAGAGCCTGTTGGAGGTCACCAGGTGCACAGAGTCTGTTGGAGGTCACCAGATGCACAGAGCCTGTTGGAGGTCACCAGGGGCACCAAGCCTGTTGGAGGTTACCAGGTGCACAGATCTTGTTGTAGGTCACCAGGTGCACCAAGCCTGTTCGAGGTCACCAGGTGCACCAAGCCTGTTCGAGGTCACCAGGTGCACCAAGCCTGTTGGAGGTGACCAGGTGCACCAAGCCTGTTGGAGGTCACCAGGGGCACCAGGCCTGTTGGAGGTCACCAGGTGCACAGAGCCTGTTGGAGGTCACCAGGTGCACAGAGCCTGTTGGAGGTCACCAGGTGCACCAAGCCTGTTGGAGGTCACCAGGTGCACCAAGCCTGTTGGAGGTCACCAGGTGCACAGAGTCTGTTGGAGGTCACCAGGTGCACAGAGCCTGTTGGAGGTCACCAGGGGCATCAAGCCTGTTGGAGGTCACCAGGGGCACCAAGCCTGTTGGAGGTCACCAGGTGCACAGAGTCTGTTGGAGGTCACCAGGGGCACCAAGCCTGTTCGAGGTCACCAGGTGCACCAAGCCTGTTGGAGGTGACCAGGTGCACCAAGCCTGTTCGAGGTCACCAGGTGCACAGAGCCTGTTGGAGGTCACCAGGTGCACAGAGCCTGTTGGAGGTCACCAGGTGCACCAAGCCTGTTGGAGGTCACCAGGTGCACCAAGCCTGTTGGAGGTCACCAGGTGCACAGAGTCTGTTGGAGGTCACCAGGTGCACCAAGCCTGTTGAAGTTCACCAGGTGCACAGAGCTTGTTGTAGGTCACCAGGTGCACCAAGCCTGTTGGAGGTCACCAGGTGCACAGAGCCTGTTGGAGGTCACCAGGTGCACAGAGCCTGTTGGAGGTCACCAGGGGCACCAGGCCTGTTGGAGGTCACCAGGTGCACAGAGCCTGTTGGAGGTCACCAGGTGCACAGAGCCTGTTGGAGGTCACCAGGGGCATCAAGCCTGTTGGAGGTCACCAGGGGCACCAAGCCTGTTGGAGGTCACCAGGTGCACCAAGCCTGTTGAAGTTCACCAGGTGCACAGAGCTTGTTGTAGGTCACCAGGTGCACAGAGCTTGTTGTAGGTCACCAGGTGCACCAAGCCTGTTGGAGGTCACCAGGTGCACCAAGCCTGTTGGAGGTCACCAGGTGCACAGAGTCTGTTGGAGGTCACCAGGTGCACATAGCTTGTTGGAGGTCACCAGGTGCACCAAGCCTGTTGGAGGTCACCAGGGGCACCAAGCCTGTTGGAGGTCACCAGGTGCACAGAGTCTGTTGGAGGTCACCAGGGGCACCAAGCCTGTTCGAGGTCACCAGGTGCACCAAGCCTGTTGGAGGTGACCAGGTGCACCAAGCCTGTTCGAGGTCACCAGGTGCACAGAGCCTGTTGGAGGTCACCAGGTGCACAGAGCCTGTTGGAGGTCACCAGGTGCACCAAGCCTGTTGGAGGTCACCAGGTGCACCAAGCCTGTTGGAGGTCACCAGGTGCACAGAGTCTATTGGAGGTCACCAGGTGCACCAAGCCTGTTGAAGTTCACCAGGTGCACAGAGCTTGTTGTAGGTCACCAGGTGCACCAAGCCTGTTGGAGGTCACCAGGTGCACAGAGCCTGTTGGAGGTCACCAGGTGCACAGAGCCTGTTGGAGGTCACCAGGGGCATCAAGCCTGTTGGAGGTCACCAGGGGCACCAAGCCTGTTGGAGGTCACCAGGTGCACCAAGCCTGTTGAAGTTCACCAGGTGCACAGAGCTTGTTGTAGGTCACCAGGTGCACAGAGCTTGTTGTAGGTCACCAGGTGCACCAAGCCTGTTGGAGGTCACCAGGTGCACCAAGCCTGTTGGAGGTCACCAGGTGCACAGAGTCTGTTGGAGGTCACCAGGTGCACATAGCTTGTTGGAGGTCACCAGGTGCACCAAGCCTGTTGGAGGTCACCAGGTGCACAGAGCTTGTTGTAGGTCACCAGGGGCACCAAGCCTGTTCGAGGTCACCAGGTGCACCAAGCCTGTTGGAGGTCACCAGGTGCACCAAGCCTGTTGGAGGTCACCAGGTGCACCAAGCTTGTTGGAGGTCACCAGGTGCACCAAGCCTGTTGGAGTTTACCAGGTGCACAGAGCTTGTTGTAGGTCACCAGGTGCACCAAGCCTGTTCGAGGTCACCAGGTGCACCAAGCCTGTTGGAGGTCACCAGGGGCACCAAGCATGTTGGAGGTCACCAGGTGCACAGAGTCTGTTGGAGGTCACCAGGTGCACAGAGTCTGTTGGAGGTCACGAGGTACACCCAGCCTGTTGGAGGTCACCAGGTGCACAGAGCCTGTTGGAGGTCACCAGGGGCACCAGGCCTGTTGGAGGTCACCAGGTGCACAGAGCCTGTTGGAGGTCACCAGGTGCACAGAGTCTGTTGGAGGTCACCAGGTGCACCAAGCCTGTTGAAGTTCACCAGGTGCACAGAGCTTGTTGTAGGTCACCAGGTGCACCAAGCCTGTTGGAGGTCACCAGGTGCACCAAGCCTGTTGGAGGTCACCAGGTGCACAGAGTCTGTTGGAGGTCACCAGGTGCACAGAGCTTGTTGGAGGTCACCAGGTGCACCAAGCCTGTTGGAGGTCACCAGGTGCACCAAGCCTGTTGGAGGTCACCAGGTGCACCAAGCCTGTTGGAGTTTACCAGGTGCACAGAGCTTGTTGTAGGTCACCAGGTGCACCAAGCCTGTTGAAGTTCACCAGGTGCACCAAGCCTGTTCGAGGTCACCAGGTGCACCAAGCCTGTTGGAGGTCACCAGGTGCACAGAGTCTGTTGGAGGTCACCAGGGGCACCAAGCCTGTTGGAGGTCACCAGGTGCACAGAGTCTGTTGGAGGTCACCAGGTGCACAGAGTCTGTTGGAGGTCACCAGGTGCACCCAGCCTGTTGGAGGTCACCAGGTGCACCAAGCCTGTTGTAGGTTACCAGGTGCACCAAGCTTGTTGGAGGTCACCAGGGGCACCAAGCCTGTTGAAGGTCACCAGGTGCACCAAGCCTGTTGGAGGTCACCAGGTGCACCAAGCCTGTTGGAGGTTACCAGGTGCACCAAGCCTGTTGGAGGTCACCAGGTGCACAGAGTCTGTTGGAGGTCACCAGGTGCACCAAGCCTGTTGGAGGTCACCAGGTGCACCAAGCCTGTTGGAGGTCACCAGGTGCACCAAGCCTGTTGGAGGTCACCAGGTGCACCAAGCCTGTTCGAGGTCACCAGGTGCACAGAGCCGGTTGGAGGTTACCAGGTGCACCAAGCCTGTTGGAGGTCACCAGGTGCACCAAACCTGTTCGAGGTCACCAGGTGCACCAAGCCTGTTCGAGGTCACCAGGTGCACCAAGCCTGTTCGCGGTCACCAGGTGCACAGAGCCTGTTGGAGGTTACCAGGTGCACCAAGCCTGTTGGAGGTCACCAGATTCAGAGAGAATGTTTGGGTCACCAGGTCACCAGGTCACCAGGTCACCCGTGGTTTGTGGCAGCGGGTCTATAGTCTTAGTGGCGGGTGGGGGTGGGTGCCCCGGTTTTTGAGGTAGATGTGTCCCGGACGGGATGCCGTGATGGGTGATGCCCAAGTAGAGAGGTGTTGCCCTGGTAGGGAGATTAATTTTGAAGGCCTGGAGGTCCAGACTGGACTCTCAGGCCCAGGAAGTGGGGCTGGCATGTAGGGCAGGGAGAGGAAGCCTGGAGGTCTAGCTGTGGAGAGGAAAAGTGGAATTCCATGACTGGACTCTTAGGCATAGGGAAATGACAGGTAGGCAGGGCAGGGAGTGTAGGGCTTGGAGGTCTGGACTGAGGGCCAGACATGGGTGCCTTGAGTGGGACAGAGATCACAAGGTCAGTAAGTAGGGGCCTGTCTGGAGCTTCAGAGAGGGTCAAGGAGTAAGAGGTAGGAGTGATGCCCAGACAGGGGTGCCTCAAGTGGTGGAGAGGTCAACAGGTCCTCTAGCTGGGGGCTGGCTGAGGGCGAGAGCTGGGGGCTGGCTGAGGCCTAGAGCTGGGGGCTGGCTGAGGGCGAGAGCTGGGGGCTGGCTGAGGCCTAGAGATGGGGGCTGGCTGAGGGCGAGAGCTGGGGGCTGGCTGAGGGCGAGAGCTGGGAGATGGCTGAGGGCGAGAGCTGGGAGATGGCTGAGCCCTAGAGATGGGGGCTAGCTGAGGCCTAGAGCTGGGGGCTGGCTGCAGTTTCGACCCTCTCTCTCTCTCCCGCACCTGCTGTCTCAATCTCTGAATGCTTGTCTATGAAAAGCCAACTGACATTTTGTCCTGAGGTGCTGACCTGTGGCACCCTCTATAACCACTGTGATTATTTTCTTACCCTGTTGGTCATCTATGAACGTTTGAACATTTTGAAGAACAATCTGTCTTTAATACCATGTACTCTGATAATCTCCACACGACACAGCCAGAAGAGGACTGGCCACCCCTCAGAGCCTGGTTCCTCTCTAGGTTTCTTCCTAGGTTCCTACCTTTCTAGGGAGTTTATCCTAAACCTCTTTGAGGTTTTAGGCTGGGTTTGTGTACAGCACTTTGAGATATCAGCTGATGTACGAAGGGCTTTATAAATACATTTGATTTGATTTGGTAGA
>NC_068455.1:2853030-2911336 GCF_023373465.1 Oncorhynchus keta
TACAACATCCTCCTCCTCTAAACCATCTACAAGCAACCTCCTCCTATAAAAACCACCTACAACCTCCTTCTATAAACCATCTACAACCTCCTCTCCTATAACCATCTACAACAACCTCTTCTTTCTATAAAACCATCTACAACCTCCTCCTTCTATAAACCATCTACAACCTTCTAATCCATGACATAACATCCTCCTCCTTCTATAAACCATCTACAACCTTCCTTCTCTAAACCATCTACAACCTTCTCTCTAATCCATCTACAACATCCTCCTCCTTCTCTAAACCATCTACAACATCCTCCTCCTTCTATAAAACCATCTACAACATCCTCCTTCCTCCTTCTATAAACCATCTACAACCTCCCTTCTATAAACCATCTACAGCATCCTCCTTCTATAAACCATCTACAAATAACCTTCTCCTCCTTCTCTAAACCATCTACAACAACCTCCTCCTTCTATAAACCATCTACAACCTTCTATTCTCTAAACCATCTACAACCTCCTCCTTCTATAAACCATCTAAATAGAACCATCTACAACATCCTCCTCCTTCTATAAACCATCTACAACAACCTCCTCCTCCTTCTCTAAACCATCTACAACAACCTGCTCCTTCTATAAACCATCTACAACAACCTCCTCCTTCTATAAAACCATCTACAACATCTCTCCTCCTTCTTAAACCATTCTACAATATCCTTCTATAAACCATCTACAACCTCTCTTCCTTCTATAAACCATCTACAACAACCTTCTATAAACCATCTAACCTTCCTCCTTCTATAAACCATCTACAACCTCCTCTTTTCCTAATCCATTTACAACATCCTTCTTCCGATAATCCTACAACCTCTTCCTATAAACTATCTACAACTCTTCTTCTATAACCATTTATAATATCTCTTTCTTCTATAACCATCTATAACCTTATTTATTCTCTAAACCATCTACAATCCCATTTTCTATAAACTATCTACAACCTCCTCCTTTTTCTATAAAACCATCTACAACATCCTCCTCCTTCTATAAAACCATCTACAACAACCTCCTCCTTCTCTAAACCATCTACAACTCCTTCTATATAAAACCATCTACAACCTCCTCCTTCTATAAACCATCTACAACATCCTCCCCTTCTATAAACCATCTACAACATCCTCCCTTCTATAAACCATCTACAACATCCTCCTCCTTCTCTAAACCATCTACAACAATCCCTCCTATAAACTACCTACAACCCTTTATAAATAACAACCCTTCCTCCTATAAACCATCTACAAACAACCTCCTTCTTCTATAAACCATCTACAACCTCCTTCTATAAACCATCTACAACATCCTCCTCCTTCTATAAACCATCTACAATAACATCCCCTCCTATAAAACCATCTTAACCTTCCTCCTCTCCTTCTAAACCAACAACCTTCCTTCCTCTAAACCATTCGGTATAACATCCTCCTTCTAAACCATCTACAACATCCTCTTCCTTCTATAAACCATCCATAACATCCTCCTCTCCTTCTATAAACCATCTACAACCTCCTCCTTCTATAAACCATCTACAGCATCCTCCCCTTCTATAAACCATCTACAACAACCTTTCTCCTCCTTCTCTAAACCATCTACAATAACCTCCTTCTATAAACCATCTACAACCTCCCATTCTCTAAACCATCTACAACCTACTCCTCCTTCTATAAAACCATCCATAACCTCCTCCTTCTATAAACCATCTACAACATCCTCCTCCTTCTATAAACCATCTACAACAACCTCTCCTTCTAAACCATCTAAACAACCTGTCCTATAAACCATCCATAATAACCTTCTTCTATAAACCATCTACAACATCCTCCTCCTTTCTTAAACCATTTCATAACATCTCTTCTATAAACCATCTACAACCTCCTCCTCCTTTCTATAAACCATCTACAACAACCTCCTCCTTCTTGATCTACAATCCTTCTATAAACTATCTACAACTCTCCTCCTCTAAACCATCTACAACATCCTCCTCCCTTCTATAAACCATCTACAACATCCTAAAACCTCCTCCTTCTATAAACCATCTACAACATCCTCCTCCTTCTATAAACCATCTACAACCTCATTCTCTAAACCATCTACAACCCTCCTCCTTCTATAAACCATCTACAACCTCCTCCTTCTATAAACCATCTACAACATCCTCCTTCTATAAAACCATCTATAACAACCTTTTCTTCTAAAAACCATCTACAACAACCTTCCTCCTTCTATAAAACCATCTACAACCTCCTCTCCTTCTATAAACCATCTATAACATCCTCCCCTCTATAAACCATCTACAACAACTCCTTCCTTCCTATAAACCATCTACAACATCCTCCTCCTTCTAAACCATCTACAACAACCTCCTCCTCCTATAAACCACCTACAACCTCCTTCTATAAACCATCTACAACCTCCTCCTCCTATAAACCATCTACAACAACCTCCTTCTTCTATAAACCATCTACAACTCCTCCTTCCTATAAACCATCTACAACATAACCTCCTTCTAATCCATCTACAACATCCTCCTCCTTCTATAAACCATCTACAACCTCCTTCTCTAAACCATCTACAACCTCCTCCTTCTCTAATCCATCTACAACATCCTCCTCCTTCTATAAACCATCTACAACATCCTTCCTCCTTCTATAAACCATCTACAACATCCTCCTCCTCCTTCTATAAACCATCTACAACCTCCTTCTATAAACCATCTACAGCATCCTCCTTCTATAAACCATCTACAATAATCCTTCCTTCTCTAAACCATCTACAATAATCCTTCCTTCTATAAACCATCTACAACCTCCATTCTCTAAACCATCTCTATCCTCCTTCTAAAAACCATCTACAACCTCTCCTTCTATAAAATCTACAACATCCTCCTCCTTCTATAAACCATCTACAAATAACCTCCTCCTCCTTCTCTAAACCATCTACAACAACCTCCTCCTTCTATAAACCATCTACAAATAACCTCCTCCTTCTATAAACCATCTACAACATCCTCCTTCTTTAAACCATCTACAACATCCTCTTCTATAAACCATCTACAACCTCCTCCTCCTTCTATAAACCATCTACAACAACCTCCTCCTTCTCTAAACCATCTACAACAACCTCCTTCCTTCTATAAACCATCTACAATAACTCCTCCTTCTATAATCCATCTACAACATCCTCCTCCTATAAACCACCTACAACCCCTATAAACCATCTACAATCCTCCTCCTTCTATAAACCATCTACAACAACCCCTCCTCCTTCTATAAACCATCTACAACCTCCTCATTCCTAAACCATCTACAACCTACTCTCCTTCTATAAACCATCTACAACCTCCTCCTTCTATAAACCATCTACAACATCCTTCCTCCTTCTATAAACCATCTACAACAACCTCCTCCCCTTCTCTAAACCATCTACAATAACCTCTCCTCCTATAAACCATCTACAAATCCTCCTCCTTCTATAAACCATCAACAACATCCTCCCTCTTCTATAAACCATCTAAACCTCCTCCTTCTATAAACCATCTACAATATCCTCCTCCTTCTTTAAACCATCTACAAATCCTCCTTCTATAAACCATCTAAAACCTCCTCCTCCTTCTATAAACCATCTACAACAACCTCCTCCTTCTATAAACCATCTACAACCTCCTCCTCCTTCTATAAACCATACAATACAACCTTCCTCCTTCTATAAACCATCTACAAATCCTCCTTCTATAAACCATCTCCTCCTCCTTCTATAAACCATCTACAAACCTCCTCCTTCTATAAACCATCTACAACATCCTTCCTTCTATAAACCATCTACAACCTCCTCCTCCTTTCTATAAACCATCTACAACATCCCTTCCTTCTATAAACCATCTACAAATCCTCCTCCTTCTATAAACCATCTACAACCTCTTCCTTCTTCTATAAACCATCTACAACATCCTCCTCCTTCTATAAACCATCTACAATAACAATCCTTCTATAAAACCATCTTCTATAAATAATAATCCTCCTTCTATAAACCATCCATAACATCCCTGTATTTCTATAACCATCTACAACATCCTCCTCCTTCTATAAACTATTTATAATAACCATCTACAACATCCTCCTTCTATAAACCATCTACAACCTCCTCCTTCTATAAACCATCTACAACATCCTCCTCCTTCTATAAACCATCTACAACAACCTCCTCCTCCTTCTATAAACCATCTACAACAACCTCCTCCTTCCTATAAACCACCTACAACCTCCTTCTATAAACCATCTACAACCTCCTCCTTCCTATAAACCATCTACAATAACTCCTCCTTCTTCTATAAACCATCTACAACCTTCCTTCTATAAACCATCTACAACCCTCCTCTTCTAATCCATCCATAACATCCTCCTTCTATAAACCATTTCCACAAACCTTCCTAAACCATCTATAACCATCTAATCCATCTACAACATCCTCCTCCTTCTCTAAACCATCTACAACATCCTCCTCCTTCTATAAACCATCTACAACATCCTCCTCCTTCTATAAACCATCTACAACATCCTCCTTCTATAAACCATCTACAACTTCTCCTCCTTCTATAAACCATCTACAACCTCCTCCTTCTATAAACCATCTACAACATCCTCCTTCTATAAACCATCTACAATAACCTCCTTCTCTAAACCATCTACAACAACCTCTTCTATAAACCATCTACAACCTCCTCATTTCTAAACCATCTATAACCTACTCCTCCTTCTATAAACCATCTACAACCTCCTCCTTCTATAAACCATCTACAACATCCTCCTCCTTCTATAAACCATCTACAACAACCCTCCTCCTCCTTCTCTAACCATCTACAATAACCTGTTTTAAACTCCTTCTATAAACCATCTACAACAACCTCCTCCTTCTATAAACCATCTACAACATCCTCCTCTTCTTTAAACCATCTACAACATCCTCCTTCTATAAACCATCACAACCTCCTCCTTCTATAAACCATCTACAACATCCTCCTCCTTCTATAAAAACCATCTACAACCTCCTCCTTCTATAAACCATCTAACAACCTCCTCCTTCTCTAAACCATTCTACAACATCCTCCTCCTTCCTATAAACCATCTACAACCTCCTCCTCCTTCTAAAACCATCTACAACCTCCTCCTTCTATAAACCATCTACAACATCCTTCCTCCTTCTATAAACCATCTACAAATCCTCCTTCTATAAACCATCTGCAATCCTCTCCTCCTCCTTCTATAAACCATCTACAACCTCCTCCTTCTATAAACCATCTACAACATCCTCCTCCTTCTATAAACCATCTACAACAACCTCCTCCTTCTATAAACCATCTACAACATCCTCCTCCTTCTCTAAACCATCTACAACAACCTCCTCCTTCTATAAACCATCTACAACCTCCTCCTTCTATAAACCATCTACAACCTCCTCCTTCTATAAACCATCTACAACATCCTCCTCCTTCTATAAACCATCTACAACAACCCCTCATCCTTCTCTAAACCATTTACAACCTCCTTCTATAAAACCATTTCCATAAATCCCTCTTCTATAAACTATCTACAAAACTTCTTTTCTATAAAACCATCTACATACAACCTCCTTCCTTATAAATCATCTACAACACCTCCTCCTTCTATAAACCATCTACAACATCCTCCTCCTTCTATAAACCATCTACAACATCCTCCTCCTTCTATAAAACCATCTACAATAACCTCCTCCTTTCTAAACCATCTACAACAATCTCCTCCTTCTATAAACCATCTACAACAACCTCTCCTTCTATAACCATCTACAACCTTCCTTCTATAAACCATCTACAACCTCCTCTTCTATAAACCATCTACAATAATCCTCCTCCTTCTATAAACCATCTACAACATCCTCCTCCTCCTTCTTTAAACCATCTACAACATCCTCCTTCTATAAACCATCTCAATAACCTCCTTCTATAAAACCATCTACAACATCCTCCTTCTATAAACCATCTACAACTCCTCCTCCTTCTATAAACCATCTATAACCTCCTCCTTCTAAACCATCTACAACATCCTCCTCCTCCTATAAACCACCTAATAACCTCCTTCTATAAAACCATCTATGCCAACCTCCTCCTATAAACCATCTACAACATCCTCCTCCTTCTATAAACCATCTACAACCTCCTTCTATATCTCTAAACCATCTACAACCAGAACCATCCTCCTTCTATAAACCATCTACAACCTCCTCCTTCTATAAACCATCTACAACCTCCTCCTCCTTCTATAAACCATCTACAATATCCTCCTTCTATAAACCATCTACAACAACCTCCTTCTATAAACCATCTACAACAACCTCCTCCTTCTATAAACCATCTATAACATCCTCCTTCTATAAAACCATCTACAACATCCTCCTCCTTATAAACCATCTATACCTCCTCCTCCTTCTATAAACTATCTACAACATCCTCCCTTCTATAAACCATCTACAACAACCTTCCTCCTTCTTCTAAACCATCTACAATAACCTTCCTTTATAAAAACCATCTACGAGAAACTATCCTCCTCCTTCTTTAAACCATCTACAACCTCCTCCTTCTATAAACCATCTACAACATCCTCCTCCTTCTATAAACCATCTACAACATCCTCCTTCTATAAACCATTTACATAATCCTCCTCCTTCTATAAACCATTTACAACTAACCTCCTTCGTTAAACCATCTAAACTTCTCCTTCTATAAACTATCTACAACCTTCCTTCCTTTTAAACCATCTACAACAATCCTCTATTTTCTATAAACCATCTTCCCTTCCTTCTATAAACCATCTACAACCTCCATTCTCTAAACCATCTACAAATCCTCCTCCTTCTATAAACCATCTACAACAACCTCCTCCTTCTATAAACCATCTACAACAACCCTCCTCCTTCTATAAACCATCTACAACAACCTCCTTTCTATAAACCATCTACAACATCCTTCTATAAAACCATCTACAACATCCTCCTCCTTCTATAAACCATCTATAACAATCCTCCTTCTATAAACCATCTACAACATCCTCCTCCTTCTTAAACATTCTAACAAATAACATCCTTCCTTCTCTAAACCATCTACAACAACCTCCTCCTTCTATAAACCATCTACAATAATCCTCTTCTATAAAACCATTTCAACCTCCTCCTCCTTCTCTATAAACCATCTACAACCTCCTTTCTAAACCATCTACAATAACCCTCCTTCTATAAACCATTCATAACAACCTCCTCCTTCTATAAACCATCTACAACCTCTCCTCCTTCTATAAACCATCTACAACCTCCTCCTTCTATAAACCATCTACAACATCCTCCCTTCTATAAACCATCTACAACAACCTTCTATAAACCATCTACAACCTCCTCCCTTCTATAAACCATCTAACCTCCTTCTATAAACCATCTACAACATCCTCCTCCTTCTATAAACCATCTACAACAACCTCCTCCTTCTATAAACCATCTACTACCTCCTCCTCCTTCTATAAACCATCCATAAATCCTCCTCCTTCTATAAACCATCTACAACAATCCCTCCTTCTATAAACCATCTACAACCTCTCCTCTTCTATAAACTATCTACAATAACCCTCCTCCTTTATAACCATCTACATAACATCCTCCTTCTTTTTCTATAAACCATTTATAATACCACCTTTCTCTATAAACCATCTACAACAACCTTCCTTCTATAAACCATCTACAACAACCTTCCTTCTATAAACCATCTACAACATCCTCCTCTTCTAAACCATCTACAACAACCTTCCTTCCTATAACCTTACAACCTCCTTCTATAAACCATCTACAAATCCTTCCTCCTTCTATAAACCATCTACAACAACCCCTCCTCCTTCTAAACCATCTACAACAACCTCCTCCTTCTATAAACCATCTACAATCCTCCTCCTTCTATAAACCATCTACAACATCCTCCTCCTTCTATAAACCATCTACAAAACCTCCTCCTTCTCTAAACCATCTACAATAACCCTCCTCCTTCTATAAACCATCTACAACAACCTCCTCCTTCTATAAACCATCTACAACAACCTCCTCCTTTCTATAAACCATCTACAACCTCCTTCCTTCTATAAACCATCTACAATAACCTCCTCCTTTATAAACCAATAACAACTCTCTCATTCAAACCATTTACAATCCCTTCCTTCCTTCTATAAACCATCTATAACCTTCCTTCTTCGATAAACCATCCATAACATTCTTCCCCCTTCTATAAAACCATCTTATAAGATTCTCCTTCTTCTAAACGATCTACAACAATCCTTCCCTCCTCCTTCTATAAACCATCTACAACCTCCTTCTATAAACCATCTACAACATCCTCCTTCTATAAACCATCATAACAACCTTCTCCTCCTTCTCTAAAAACCATCTAACTATCCTCCTTTCTATAAACCATCTACAACCTCCTCCTCCTTCTATAAACCATCTACAACCTTCCTTCTATAAACCATCTACAATATCCTCCTCCTTTTCTATAAACCATTTACAACAATCTCCTTCTTCTAAAAACTAACCTTCTCCTTCCTATAAAATCCTTCCTCCTTCTATAAACCATCTACAATATCCTCCCTTCTATAAACCATCTACAACAATCCCTTCCTTCTATAAACCATCTACAACATCCTCCTCCTCTTTAAACCATCTACAATAACATCCTTCCTATAAACCTTCTATAAACTATTAACCATAAACAATCCTATAAAACCATCTATCAACAACCATTTATAAACCTCCTTCCCTCCTTCTATAAACCATCTACAACCTCCTTCCTTCTAAACCATCTACAACATCCTCCCCTTCTATAAACCATCTACAAACAACCTTTCTCCTCCTTTCTAAACCATCTACAATAACCTCCTTCCTTCTATAAACCATCTATACATCCCTTCCTCCTATAAACCATTCTATAACATCCTTCCTTCCTATAAAACTATCTACAATAACCTTCCTTCCTTCTATAAAACTATCTACAACAATCCTTTCCTTCTATAAACCATCTACAACACCTCCTTCCTATAAACTATCTACCTTCCTTCCTTCCTCGTAAAACCATCAGAAAATAAACCTTAAATAACCTCCTCCTTATTCTCTAAACCATCTACAACAACCTTCTTCTATAAACCATCTACAACCTCCTCATTCTCTAAACCATCTAAGAATCCTTCCTCCTTCTATAAACCATTTGCTAACCTCCTTCCTTCTATAAACCATCTGCAACATCTTCCTCTTCTTTTATAAACCATCTACAACAACCTCCTCCTTCTCTAAACCATCTACAACAACCTTCCTCCTTCTATAAAACCATCTATAACAACCTCCTTCCTATAAACTATAAACCCTTCATAACCATCCTCTTCCTTCTCTAAACCATCTACAATAACCTCCTTCTATAAACCATCTACAACCTCCTCCTTCTATAAAACCACCTTCCTAATCCATCTACAACATCCTCCTCCTCCTATAAAACCATAACCTCCCTTCCTATCATCTAACCTTCTCTAAACCATCCAACATCCTCCTCCTTCTATAAACCATCTACAACCTCCTCCTCTATAAACCATCTCAACAACCTCCTCTTCTTCTATAAACCATCTACAACCTCCTCCTTCTATAAACCATCTACAACATCCTCCTCCTTCTATAAACCATCTACAACAACCTCCTCCTCTCTAAACCATCTACAATAACCTCCTCCTTCTATAAACCATCTACAACAACCTCCTCCTTCTATAAAACCATCTGACGTCACCATCCTCCTTCTATAAAATATCTACAATCCTCCTTCTATAAACCATCTGCAACATCCTCCTCCTTCTATAAAACCATCTACAACAACCTCCTCCTTCTATAAACCATCTACAACATCCTCTTCCTTCTATAAACATCTACAATCCTCCTTCTATATAACCATCACATCCTTCTTCGAGAAATCTACAACAATTCTCCTCCTTCTTCTAAACCATCTACAACAACCTCCTCCTTCTATAAACCATCTACAACCTCCCTCCTTCTATAAACCATCTACAACATCCTCCTCCTTCTATAACCATCTACAAATAACCCTCCTCCTTCCTAAACCATCTATAACCATCCTCCTCCTTCTATAAACCATTCTATAACATCCTCCTTCTCTAAAATCTATAACAATTCTATAAACCATCTACAACAACCTCCTTCTTCTATAAACCATCTACAACATCCTCCTCTTCTATAAACCATCTACATACAACCTTCCTCCCTATAAACCACCTCATAACCTTCTATCCTTCCCCTCCTTCCGATAAACCATCTATAATAATCCTCTTCCTTCCTATAAACCATCTATAACCTCCTCCTTCTATAAACCATCTACAACCTCCTTCTATAAACCATCTACAACATCCTCCTCCTTCTATAAACCATCTACAAACAATCCTCCTTCTATAAACTATCTATAACAATCCTCCTTCCTCGATAAACCATTCAATAACCTCCTCCTTCTATAAACCATCTACAACCCTCCTTCCTTCTATAAACCATCTACAACTATAAAATCCATCCTCCTTTCTATAAAACCATCTACTAACATCCATCCTTCTTAAACCATCTACAACCTTCCTTCCTTCTATAAACCATCTACAATCTTCTATAAACCATCTACAACATCCTCCTCTTCTAGAACCATCTACAATTAATCTTCCTTCTATGAAACCATCTACAACAACCTCCTCCTTCTATAAACCATCTACAAACCTCCTCCTCCTTCTATAAACCATCTACAACATCCTCCTTCCTTCTATAAACCATCTACAATAACCTCCTTCCTCTAAACCATCTACAACAACCTCCTCCTTCTATAAACCATCTACAACATCCTCCTCCTTCTATAAACCATCTACAATAACCTCCTCCTCTTCTATAAACCATCTACAACCCTCCTTCTATAAACCATCTACAAATCCTCCTCCTTCTATAAACCATCTACAACAACCTCCTTCCTTCTATAAACCATCTACAACCTTCCTTCCTTCTATAAACCATCTATAACCTCCTCCTTCTATAAACCATCTACAACATCCTCCCTTCTATAAACCATCTACAACATCCTCCTCCTTCTATAAACCATCTACAACATCCTCCTCCTTCTCTAAACCATCTACAACAATCCTCCTTCCTATAAACCATCTACAACCTCCTTCTATAAACCATCTATAACCTCCTCCTCCTATAAACCATTACAATAATCCTTCTTCTATAAACCATCTACAACTCCTCCTTCTATAAACCATACAACCTTCCTTCGAGAATCCATCTACAAATTCCTCTTCTATAAACCATCTACAACCTCCTCCTCCTTCGAGAATTATCTACAACCTCCTCTCTCTAATCCATCTACAACATCCTCCTTCTCTAAACCATCACAACATCCTCCTCCTTCTATAAAACCATCTACAACATCCCCTCCTCCTTCTATAAACCATCTACAACATCCCTATAAACCATCTACAACTCCTCCTCTTCTATAAACCATCTACAACCTCCTCCTCCTTCTATAAACCATCTACAACATCCTCCCCTTCTATAAACCATCTACAACAACCTTCTCCTCCTATAAAACCATCTACAATAACCTCCTTCCTTCTAGAACTATCTATAAATCCTCCTATTTCTAAACCATCTACAATAATTTCCTTCCTGAGAAACCATCTACAACTCTTCCTTCTATAAACCATTTCCATAAATCCCTCTTCTTCTAGAGAACCATCTACAATAATCCTCCTCCTCCTCTCTAAACTATCTACAACAACCTGCTCCTTCTATAAACCATCTACAATAACCTCCTCCTTCTATAAACCATCTACAACATCCTCCTCCTTAAACCATCTAAACATCCTCCTTCTATAAACCATCTACAACCTCCTCCTCCTTCTCTAAACCATCTACAACATCCTCCTTCTATAAACATCTCCATAACCTCTTCCTTCTATAAACCATCCATAATAACTCCTTCTTCTCGAGAACCATTTACATCTTCTTCCTCTATAGAACCACTTCACAATCCTTCCTATAACCATTCCATAACCTCCTTCTTCTAAACCATCTACAACATCCTTCCTCCTTCTATAAACCATCTACAACATCCTCCTTCTATAAACCATCTACAACCTCCTCTCCTTCTATAAACCATCTACAACCTCCTTCTATAAACCATCTACAACATCCTCCTTCCTTCTATAAACCATCTACAATAACATCCTCCTTCTCTAAACCATCTACAACCTAACCTCCTCCTTCTATAAACCATCTACAAATAACCTCTCCTTCTATAAACCATCTACAACCTCCTCCTCCTTCTATAAACCATCTACAACCTCCTTCTATAAACCATCTACAACATCCTCCTCCTTCTATAAACATCCACAACTCTTTAAACCATCTACAATCCTCCTCTTTCTATAAAACCATCTACAACTCCCCTCCTCCTTCTATAAACCATCTACAACACCTTCTATAAACCATCTACAATCCTTCCTTCTCTAAAAACCATCTACAATAACCTCCTCCTTCTATAAACCATCTACAACTCCTTCCTTTCTATAAACCATCTACAACATCCTCCTCTTCTATAAGCTATCTATAATAATTCCTTCCTTTCTAAACTATCTAAACCCCCCTCCTTCTATAAACTATCTACAACATCCTCCTCCTTCTATAAACCATCTACAACAACCTCCTCCTCCTTCTATAAACCATCTACAACACTCCTCCTTCTATAAACCATCTACAACTCCTCTTCTTATAAATCATCTACAACATCCTCCTCCTTCTATAAAACCATTTACAATAACTTATCCTAAACCTAACCTCTCCTTCTATAACCATCTATAATAACCTCTTCTTCTATAAACCATCTGCAATATCCTTCCTTCTAAACCATCTACAATAATCCTTCTTCCTATAAACCACTCTACAACCTCCTCTTCTATAAACCATCTACAACCTTCCTTCTTCTATAAACCATCTACAACAACCTCCTTCTTCTATAAACCATCTACAACCTCCTCCTTCTATAAACCATCTACAACCTCCTCCTTCTCTAATCCATCTACAACATCCTCCTCCTTCTATAAACCATCTACAACCTTCCTCCTTCTAAACTATCTACAACTCCTCTTCTCTAAACCATCTACAACATCCTTCCTCCTTCTAAACCATCTACAACCTCCTTCTTTATAAACCATCTACAACAATCTATCTCCATCCTCTCTTCTTTATAAACCATCTACTAACATCTCTTCCTTCTATAAACCATCTACAACCTCCTTCCTTCTATAAACCATCTACAACTCCTCCTTCTCGATAAACTATCTATAACATCCTTCCTTCTATAAACCATCTACAATAACCTCTTCCCTTCGAGCCTTTCTAAACCTTTACAACAATCCCTCCTTCGAACGATCTACAACAATCCTTCCTTTATAAACCATCTACAATCAACCTCTCTTCTATAAACCATCTCCTAACCTCCTCCTTCTATAAACCATTTACAATCCTCCTCCTTCTATAAACCATCTACAACAACCCCTCCTCCTTCTCTAAACCATCTACAACAACCTCCTTCTCTAAAACCATCTACAACCTCCTTCCTTTTATAAACCATCTCTCCACAACATCCTCCTCCTTCTATAAACCATCTACAACAACCTCCTCCCTCCTCTAAACCATCTACAACATCCCTCCTTCTTTAAACCATCTACAACACCTCCTCCTTCTATAAACCATCTACAGCATCCTCCTTCCTTCTAAAAACCATCTACAACATCCTCCTTCTATAAACCATCTAACAACCTCCTCTCCTTCTATAAACCATCTACAACAACCTCCTTCTATAAACCATCTACAACTCCTCCTCCTTCTATAAACCATCTAAACCTCCTCCTTCTCTAAACCATCTACATCAAACTGATCCTCCTTCCTATAAACCACCTACAACCTCCTCCTCCTATAAACATTTACAACTCCTCCTCTTCTATAAACCATCTACAACATCCTCCTCCTCCTTCTATAAAACCATCTACAACATCCTCCTTCTATAAACCATCTACAACCTCCTCCTTCTATAAACCATCTACAACCTCCCCTTCTATAAACCATCTACAACATCCTTCCTTCTATAAACCATCTACAACAACTCCTCCTTCCTATAAACCATCTACAACAACCTCTCCTTCTATAAAACCATCTACAAATAACTACACCTTCCTTTATAAACCATTTATAATCCCTTCCCTTCTATAAACCATCTACAATCCCTTCTGCTTCTATAAACCATCTATAAATATCCTTCCTTCTATAAACCATCTACAACAATCCTTCCTTCCTTCTCTAAACCATCTACAATCCTTCCCTTCCTTTTCTATAAAACCATTTTACAATCCCTTCTTTCTATAAACCATTCCATAACATCTCTTCCTTCTATAAAACTATCCATAATAATCCTTTCTTTCCTTCTAAACTATCTACAACAACCTCTATCCTTCTATAAACCATTTACAACCTTCCTTCCTTAAACTATCTATAACATCCTTCCTTCTTTCTAGCTACTTATCTAACAACCCCTTCCGAACGGTCGAGACCTTTCTATAAACTATCTATAACATCTTCTTCTATAAACTATCTATAATAACCTTCCCTATAAACCATCTGCTAACACTCTCCTTTTCTATAAAACCATCTACAACCTCCTCCTTCTATAAATCATCTATAACATCCTCCTCCATAAAACCATTTACAACAAACCACCTCCTCATTCTCTAAACCATCTACAACAACCTCCTCCTTCTATAAACCATCTACAACAACCTCCTTCTATAAAACCATCTACAACAATCCTCCTCCTCTAAACCATCTACAACATCCTCCTCCTCCTGATAACCACCTACAACCTCCTCTATAAACCATCTACAACCTCCTCCTCCTTATAAACCATCTACATAACAACCTCTTTCTATAAACCATCTACAATCCTCCTCCTTCTATAAACCATTCTAACTCTTAATCATTTCTAACATTCTTCTTTATAACCATTTATAATATTCTTCTTCTTTATAAACTATCTATAATCCTTCTTTTCGATCCATTTCCATAATATCCTTCCTTCTTCGTAAACCATTTATAACCTCCTTCTCTTCTAGAACCATCTATAACCTTCCTTCCTTTAAATCCATCTATAACATCTCCTTCTAGAACCATCTGCATAACCTCTCCTTCTATAAACCATCTACAACCTCCTCCTTTCTATAAACCATCTACAACATCCTCCTCCTTCTATAAACCATCTACAACAACCTCCTCCTTCTCTAAACCATCTACAACAATCCTCCTCCTTCTATAAACCATTTGCTACAACATCCTCCTCCTTCTATAAACCATCTACAACCCACCTCCTCATTCTATAAACCATCTATAACCTCCTCCTTCTAAACCATCTACAACATCCTCCTCTTTCTATAAAATCTACAACAACCCCTCCTCTTCTCTAAACCATCTACAACAACCTCCTCCTTTCTATAAACCATCTCCAACATTCTCTTTTCTATAAACCATCTACAACATCCTCCTCCTTCTATAATAAACCATCTAAAACAACAATATCTCCTCTCTAAAACCATCTACAACACCCTGTTTCTTCTCGAGAACCTGCAATAACAACCTTCCTTCTATAAACCATCTCCATAACATCATCTTTTAAACCATCTACATCATCCTCCTTCTATAAACCATCTACAACATCATCCTCCTTCTATAAACCATCTACAACAACCTCATCTCCTTCTATAAACCATCTACAACCTCCTCCTTCTATAAACCATCTACAACCTCCTCCTTCTTCAATCAATCACAACATCCTCCTCCTATAAACCATAAACAACCTCTCCTTCTATAAACCATCTACAACCTCCTCCTTCTATAAACCATCTACAACCTCCTCCTTTCTATAACCATCTACAACATCCTCCTTCTATAAACCATTGATAAACCTCCTTCTATAAACCATCTACAACCTCCCCTTCTATAACCATCTACAACATCCTCCTCCTTCTATAAACCATCTACAAATAACCTCCTCCTTCTCTAAACCATCTACAACAACCTCCTCCTTCTATAAACTATCTACAACAACCTCTCCTTCTATAAACCATCTACAACCCCTCCTCCTCCTTCTATAAACCATCTACAACCTCCTCCTTCTATAAACCATCTACAACATCCCTCCTCCTTCTATAAACCATCTACAACAACCTCCTTCTTCTAAACCATCATAACAACCTCTCTTCTATAAACCATCTACAATCCTTCTATGTTCATTTCTATAACATCTCTCTTCTATAAACCATCTACAACATCCTTCTCCTCCTTCTATAAACCATCTACAATAACCTTCCCATCTATAAACCTCACAATAACCTTCCTTCTATAAACCATCTACAACATCCTCCTCCTCTTCTATAAGCCATCTACAACAACCCCTCCTCCTTCTATAAACCATCTACAACCTCCTCCTCCTTCTATAAACCATCTACAACATCCTCCTCCTTCTATAAACCATCTACAACAACCTCCTCCTTCTATAAACCATCTACAACACCTCCTCCTTCTATAAACCATCTACAACCTCCTCCTTCTATAAACCATCTACAACATCCTCCTCCTATAAAACCATTTACAACAACCACTCTCATTCTCTAAACTATCTACAACAACCTCCTCCTTCTATAAACTATCTACAACAACCTCCTCCTTCTATAAACCATCTACAACATCCTCCTTCTCTAAACCATCTACAACAACCTCTCCTATAAACCATCTACAACTATCCTTCTATAGAACTATCTATAATCTCTCCTTCCTATAAACTATCTATAACAACCTTCTTCTATAAACCATCTACAACCTCCTCTCTTCTATAAACCATCTACAACCTCCTCTTCTCTAAACCATCTACAACATCCTCCTCCTTCTATAAACCATTCCATAACCTTCTCTCCTTCTAAACCATCTACAACCTCCTCCTCCTTCTCTAATCCATCTACAACATCCTCCTCCTTTAAACCATCTATAACATCTCTCCTTCTTAAACTATCTACAATAACCTCTTCTATATAACTATCTCATAACCTTCCTATAAAACTATCTACAACATCCTTCCTCTATAAATCCATCTATAATAATCCTCCTTCTTCTGAAACTATCTATAATAACTTCCTTCTTCTATAAACCATTCTATAATCCTTCTTTCTGAAACCATCTACAATAATCCTCCTCCTTCTATAAGCTATCTACAACAACCTTCTCTTCTGAGAAACCATCTACAACCTCCTCCTCCTTCTATAAACCATCTACAACATCCTCCTCCTTCTTATAAACCATCTATAACAACTCTATAAACCATCTATAACACTCTTCCTCTATCAAACGACGACAACTTCCCTTCTATAAATCATCTCAAACATCCTCCTCTCCTATAAAACTATTTACAAAATAACCACTCATTTCTAAACCATCTATAACAATCCCTTCTATAAACCATTTCATAATAACTTCTTCTATAAACGCATTTGCTAACATTCTAAACTATCTATAATAACCTTCCTATAAACTACTTAACCCTCTTTAGAACCATTTGCGAATCTTCCTTCCTTCCGATAAACCATTTCCATAATAACTTTATAAACGACGAGAACTCTTTCTTGAGCCGAGTGAATCCATCTATTTATAATATCTTCTTTCTAAACATTTATACTTCGTTCTCATTTGTAAATGCCTGACCTGCTCATCGGCTTCTATTCTAAATCACCTGACCTCCATCATTCTCTAAACCATCTACAACTTTCTAACCATTTCTACATAACCTTCTGCTTCTTTCTAATCATATTTCAACATCTCTTCCTATAAAACTATCTACAATCCCTTAATAAACTATAACTTTCCTCTTCTATAAACCATCTATCCTCCTCCTATAAACCATCTACAACAACCTCCTCCTCCTTCTCTAAACCATCTACAACATCCTCCTTCTATAAACCATCTACAACCCTCCTCCTCCTTCTATAAACCATCTACAACCTCCTCCTTCTATAAACCATCTACAAATCTCTTCCTTCTATAAACCATCTACAACCTCCTCCTTCTCTAAACCATCTAACAACATCCCTTCCTCCTATAAAACCACCTACAACAATCCTCCTCCTATAAACCATCTACAACCTCCTCCTTCTAGAACGACGAGAATTTTTCGATAACGATTTATAAGATCTTCGAGTAACCATCTACAATAACTCCTTCCTTTAACCATCAATAATCCTTCTTATAACCATCTATAACACTCTTCCTTCTGAGAACGACGAGGACCCTCCTTCCTTCTATAAATCATCTACAACATCCTCCTCCTTCTATAAACCATTTACAACAACCTTCCTCCTCATTCTCTAAACCATCTGGCTAAATAACCTCTCCTTCCCTATAAACCATTTCATACACCTTCCTTCCTATAAAACGACCATAAATAACTTCCTTCCTAAACCATCTAATAATCCTTCCGCTTTAAAACTATTTACACCTTCCGAGAAATCCTAATAATCCTCTTTCGAGAGAACTATTCGATAACTTCCTTTTTATAAACTATTTACAATAAGATCTCTTTCTTAAACTATTTCTATAATGACCTCTTTTATAAATCTATTAATCCTTCCCTTCTTTTCTATAAATCATCTAACATTTCCATAATAATCCTCCTCCTTCTATAAACCATCTACAACATCCTCATCTTCTATAAACCATCTACAATCCTCCTTCTATAAACCATCTCCATAACATTTCCTTCTATAAACCATCTACAACATCCTCCTTCTATAAACCATCTACAACAACCTCCTCCTTCTATAAACCATCTACAACATCCTCCTTCTATAAACCATCTACAATAACCTCCTCTCCTTTCTTAGGTAAAACCATCTATAACCTCATCCTTCATAGATAAACTATACAATCCTCCTTCTATAAACCATCTACAACATCCTCCTCCTTCTATAAAACCATTTAAACAACAACTCCTTCTTCTCTAAACCATCTACAACAACCTCCTCCTTCTATAAACCATTTACAATCCTCCTCCTTCTATAAACCATCTATAATTCCTTCCTCCTTCTCGACTAAACCATCTACAACAACCTCCTCCTCTATAAACCATTACATAACATTCCTCCTATAAACCATCTGCTAACAACCATCATCACTTTAAACTATCTACAACATCCTTCTATTCTATAAACTATCTACAACAATCATCATCTTCTATAAACCATCTCCAAATCCTCATTCCTTCTATAAACCATCTACATAATAATCATCCTTCTATAAACTATTCTACAATATCATCATCCTTCTATAAACCATCTACAACATCATAAATCATCTACAACCTCCTCCTTCCTATAAACCATCTACGTCACCTCATCTTCTATAAAAACCATCTACAATCATCCTCCCTTCTATAAAACCATCTACTAGTCCTCTTCGACGGAAACTATCATAAATCCTTCCTTCTATAAACCATCTATAACATCTCTTCCTCCTTCTATAAACCATCTACAATAATCCTCTCCTTCTATAAACCATCTACAACATCCTCCTTCTATAAACCATCTATGTCCTTCCTCCTTCTCTATAAATCATCTTACAACATCCTCTCCCTTCCTTCTATAAACTATTTGGCAATAACCACCTTCCTCACTTAAACCATCTACAACAACCTCTCCTTCTATAAACCATCTACAACAACCTCCTTTCTATAAAAACTGACCATAAATATCCTCCTCCTTCTCTAAACCATCTACAACAACCTCTCCTCCTAAAACCACCCCATAACCTCCTTTCTATAAACCATCTACAACCTCCTCCTATAAACCATCTACAACAACCTTCCTCCTTCTATAAACCATCTACAACTCCTCCTTCTAAACCATCTACAACCTCCTCCTATAAACCATCTACAACATCCTCTCCTCCTATAAACCATCTACAACCTCCTTTTTCTAAACTATCTACAACCTCCTCCTTCCTAAAACCAATTCATAACATCTCTTCCTTCCTATAATCATTTCGACAATAACTGTCTTCTCTTATAAACCATCACAACCCCTCTTCCTTCTAAACCATTTCATAACATCCTTCCTCTTATAAACCATCTACAACCTCCTCCTCCTTCTATAAACCATCTACAACCTCCTCCTTCTATAAACCATCTACAACATCCTCCTCCTTCTATAAACCATCTACAACAACCTTCCTCCTTCTATAAACCATCTACAACAACCTCCTCCTTCTATAAAACCATCTACAACCCTCCTCCTCCTTCTATAAACCATCTATAACCTCCTTCTATAAACCATCTACAACATCCTCCTCCTTCTATAAACCATCTACAACAACCTCCCTCCTCTATAAACCATCTACAACTCCCTTCCTCCTTCTCTAAACTATCTACAACTCCTCCTCCTTTCTAATCCATCTACAACATCCTCCTCCTTCTAAACTATCTACAACCTCCTTTTTCTCTAAACCATCTACAACAACCTTCCTTCTTCTGAAACATTGACAACAACCCTCTTATAACCATTTGCTAACACCCTCCTCCTTCTATAAACCATTTCCATAACATCCTCCTCCTTCTCTAAACCATCTATAATATCCTCCTCCTCCTATAAACCACCTAGGCACCTCTCCTCCTATAAACCATCTACAAACCTCCTCTTCTATAACCATTTGTAACCTCCCCTCGTATAAACCATCTACAACCTCCTCTTTTCTATAAATCATCGATAACAACCTCCTTTTTTCTATAAACCATCTACAACCTCCTCCTTCTATAAATCATCGACAATCTCTATAAACCATCTACAACCTCCTCCTTCTATAAACCATCTACAACCTTCCTTTCCTTCTCTACAACAACCTGTTTTTCTATAAAACATCTACATCAAACTCCTCCTTAAACCATCTACAACCTCCTCCTTCTATAAACCATTTACAACCTCTCCTTCTATAAACCATCTACAACATCCTCCTCCTTCTATAAACCATCTACAACAACCTTCTCTCTCCTCCTAACCTCTTCCTATAAACCATCTACAACAACCTCCTCCTTCTATAAACCATCTACAACCTCCCTCCTTCTATAAACCATCTACAACTCCTTCTATAAACCATCTACAACATCCTTCTATAAACAATCTACAACAACCTCCTCCTTCTCTAAACCATCTAAACCTCCTCCTTTCTATAAACCATCTCCATAACCTCTCCTTTCTATAAACTATCTACAACATCTCCTTCTATAAACCATCTACAACAACTCTAAACCTCAATAACCTCCTTCTATAAACCATCTACAACCTCCTCTCTATAAACCATCTACAACATCCTCCTCCTTCTATAAACACCCTAACAACCCCCTCCTCCTTCTCTAAACCATCTACAACAACCTCCTTCTATAAACATCTACAACACTCCTCCTTCTATAAAACCACCTCCTCATAAATCTCTCCATAACATCATCCTCCTTCTATAAACCATTTACAACAACCTCCTCATTCTATAAACCATCTAACAACAACCTCCTCCTTCTATAAACCATCTACAACAATCCTAAACCATCTACAACATCCTCCTTCTCTAAACCATCTACAACAACCTCCTCCTCCTATAAACCACCTACAACCTCCTTCTATAAACCATCTACAACCTCCTCTCCTATAAACCATCTACAACAACCTCCTTCTTCTATAAACCATCTGCAACCTCCTCCTTCTATAAACCATCTACAACATCCTCCCTTCTTCTAAACCATCTACAACAACCTCCTCCTCCTATAAACCACCTACAACCTCCTTCTATAAACCATCTACAACCTCCTTCCTATAAACCATCTATAACAACCTCCTCCTTCTCTAATCCATCTACAACATCCTCCTCCTTCTATAAACCATCTACAATAACCTCCTCCTCCTTCTATAAACCATCTACATCCTCCTCCTCCTTCTCTAAACCATCTACAACCTCCTCCTCCTTACTCTAATCCATCTACAACATCCTCCTCCTTCTCTAAACCATCTACAGCCTCCTCCTTCTCTAAACCATCTACAACAACCTCCTTCCTTCTTTCTAAACCATCTACAACAACCCCCTCCTTCTATAAACCATCTACAATAACCTTCCTCCTTCTATAAACCATCTCCATAAGCATCCTCCTCCTTCTCTAAACCATCTACTAACATCCTCCTCCTCCTATAAACCACCTACAACCTCCTCCTCCTATAAACCATCTACAACCTCCTCCTTCTATAAACCATCTACAACCTCCTCCTCGTATAAACCATCTACAACCTCCTTCTATAAATCATCGACAACAACCTCCTTCTTCTATAAACCATCTACAATCCTCTCCTTCTCTAATCCATCTACAACAACCTCCTCCTTCTATAAACCATCTAAAACCTCCTCCTTCTATAAACCATCTACATCAAACTCCTCTTCTATAAACCATCTACAACCTCCTCCTTCTATAAACCATTTACAACCTCCTCCTTCTATAAACCATTTACAACCTCCTCCTTCTATAAAACATCGACAACAGCCTCTTCTTCTATAAACCATCTAAAACCTCCTCCTTCTATAAACCATCTACATCAAACTCCTCCTTCTATAAACCATCTACAACCTCCTCCTTCTATAAACCATTTACAACCTCCTCCTTCTATAAACCATCTACAACATCCTCCTCCTTCTATAAACCATCTACAATAACCTCCTCCTCCTTCTCTAAACCATCTACAACAACCTCCTCCTTCTATAAACCATCTACAACAACCTCCTCCTTCTATAAACCATCTACAACCTCCTCCTCCTTCTATAAACCATCTACAACCTCCTCCTTCTATAAAACCATCTACAACATCCTTCTCCTTCTATAAACCATCTACAACAACCTCCTCCTCCTTCTCTAAACCATCTACAACAACCCCTCCTTCTATAAACCATCTACAACCTCCTCCTTCTATAAACCATCTACAACATCCTCCTCCTTCTATAAACCATCTACAACAACCCCCTCCTCCTTCTAAACCATCTACAACAACCTCCTCCTTCTATAAACCATCTACAACACTCCTCCTTCTATAAACCATCTATAACCTCTCCTTCTATAAATCATCTACAACATCCTCCTCCTTCTATAAACCATTTACAACAACCACCTCCTCATTCTCTAAACCATCTACAACAACCTCCTTCTTCTATAAACCATCTACAACAACCTCCTCCTTCTATAAACCATCTACAACATCCTCCTCCTTCTCTAAACCATCTACAACAACCTCCTCCTCCTATAAACCACCTACAACCTCCTTCTATAAACCATCTACAACCTCCTCCTCTATAAACCATCTACAACAACCTCCTCTTCTATAGACCATCTACAACCTCCTCCTTCTATAAACCATCTACAACCTCCTCCTTCTCTAATCCATCTACAACATCCTCCTCCTTCTATAAACCATCTACAACAACCTCCTCCTCCTTCTATAAAACCATCTACAGCCTCCTCCTCCTTCTCTAAACCATCTACAGCCTCCTCCCTCCTTCTCTAATCCATCTACAACATCCCTCCTTTCTAAACATCCATAGCCTCCTCCTTCTCTAAACCAAATCTGCATAACAATCCTTCTTCTAAACCATCTACAACAACCCTCCTTCTATAAACCATCTACAACAACCTCCTCCTTCTATAAACCATCTACAACATCCTCCTCCTTCTCTAAACCATCTACAACATCCTCCTCCTATAAACCACCTACAACCTCCTCCTCCTATAAACCATCTACATAACCTCCTCCTTCTATAAACCATCTACAACCTCCTCCTCATATAAACCATCTACAACCTCCTTCTATAAATCATCGACAACAACCTCCTTCTTCTATAAACCATCTACAACCTCCTTCCTTTCTAATCCATCTATAATAACCCTCCTTCTATAAACCATCTACAACCTCCTCCTTCTATAAATCATCTACAACATCCTCCTCCTTCTATAAACCATTTACAACAACCACCTCCTCATTCTCTAAACCATCTACAACAACCTCCTCCTTCTATAAACCATCTACAACAACCTCCTCCTTCTATAAACCATCTACAACATCCTCCTCCTTCTCTAAACCATCTACAACAACCTCCTCCTCCTATAAACCACCTACAACCTCCTTCTATAAACCATCTACAACCTCCTCCTCCTATAAACCATCTACAACAACCTCCTTCTTCTATAAACCATCTACAACCTCCTCCTTCTATAAACCATCTACAACCTCCTCCTTCTCTAATTCATCTACAACATCCTCCTCCTTCTATAAACCATCTACAACAACCTCCTCCTCCTTCTCTAAACCATCTACAACCTCCTCATCTTCTCTAAACCATCTACAACCTCCTCTTCCTTCTCTAATCCATCTACAACATCCTCCTCCTTCTCTAAACACCTACAACCCTCTCCTTCTCTAAACCATCTACAATAACCTCCTCCTCCTTCTCTAAACCATCTACAACAACCTCCTTCTATAAACCATCTACAACAACCTCCTCCTTCTATAAACCATCTACAACATCCTCTCCTTCTCTAAACCATCTGCAACATCCTCTCTCCTATAAACCACCTACAACCTCCTCCTTCTATAAACCATCTACAACCTCCTCTTCTATAAACCATCTACAACCTCCTCTCATATAAACCATCTACAACCTCCTTCTATAAATCATCGACAACAACTCCTTCTTCTATAAACCATCTACAACCTCCTCCTTCTCTAATCCATCTACAACAACCTCCTCCTTCTATAAACCATCTAAAATCTCCTCCTTCTATAAACCATCTACATCAAACTCCTCCTTCTATAAACCATCTACAACCTCCTCCTTCTATAAACCATTTACAACCTCCTCCTTCTATAAACCATTTACAACCTCCTCCTTCTATAAAACATCGACAACAGCCTCCTTCTTCTATAAACCATCTACAATCTCCTCCTTCTATAAACCATCTACAACCTCCTCCTCCTTTCTTAACCATCTACAACATCCTCCTCCTTCTATAAACCATCTACAACATCCTCCTCCTTCTATAAACCATCTACAACCTCCTCTTTCTATAAACAATCTACAACAACCTCCTCCTTCTATAAACCATCTACAACCTCCTCATCCTATAAACCATCTACAATCCCTCCTCCTTCTATAAACCATCTACAACATCCTCCCTTCTATAAACCATCTAAAACAACCTTCTCCTCCTTCTCTAAACCATCTACAACAACCTCCTTCTATAAACCATCTACAACCTCCTCATTCTCTAAACCATCTACAACCTCCTCCTTCTATAAACCATCTACAACCTCCTCCTTCTATAAACCATCTACAACATCCTCCTCCTTCTATAAACCATCTACAACAACCTCCTCCTCCTTCTCTAAACCATCTAAAACAACCTGCTCCTTCTATAAACCATCTACAACAACCTCCTCCTTCTATAAACCGTCTACAACATCCTCCTCCTTCTTTAAACCATCTACAACATCCTCCTTCTATAAACCATCTACAACCTCCTCCTCCTTCTATAAACCATCTACAACAACCTCCTCCTTCTATAAACCATCTACAACCTCCTCCTCCTTCTATAAACCATCTACAACCTCCTCCTTCTCTAATCCATCTACAACATCCTCCTCCTCCTATAAACCACCTACAACCTCCTCCTTCTATAAACCATCTACAACAACCTCCTCCTCCTTCTATAAACCATCTACAACCTCCTCCTCCTTCTCTAAACCATCTACAACCTCCTCCTCCTTCTCTAATCCATCTACAACATCCTCCTCCTCTAAACCATCTACAACCTCCTCCTTCTCTTCTAAACCATCTACAACAACCTCCTCCTCCTTCTCTAAAAACCATCTACAACAACCCCCCACCTTCTATAAAACCATCTACAACAACCTCTCCTTCTATAAACCATCTACAAACATCCTCCTCCTTCTCTAAACCATCTACAACATCCTCCTCCTCCTATAAACCACCTACAACCTCCTCCTCCTATAAACCATCTACAACTCCTCCTTCTATAAACCATCTACAACCTCCTCCTCATATAAACCATCTACAACCTCCTTCTATAAATCATCGACAACAACCTTCTTCTATAAACCATCTACAACCTCCTCCTTCTCTAATCCATCTACAACAACCCCTCCTCCTTCTATAAACCATCTAAAATCTCCTCCTTCTATAAACCATCTACATCAAACTCCTCCTTCTATAAACCATCTACAACCTCCTCCTTCTATAAACCATTTACAACCTCCTCCTTCTATAAACCATTTACAACCTCCTCCTTCTATAAAACATCGACAACAGCCTCCTTCTTCTATAAACCATCTACAACCTCCTCCTTCTATAAACCATTTACAACCCTCCCTTCTATAAACCATTTACAACCTCCTCCTTCTATAAACCATCTACAACATCCTCCTCCTTCTATAAACCATCTACAACCTCCTTTCTATAAAATCTACAACAACTCCTCCTTCTATAAACCATCTACAACCTCCTCATCCTATAAACCATCTACAACCTCCTATCTATAAACCATCTACAACATCCTCCCCTTCTATAAACCATCTAAAACAACCTTTTCTCCTCTCTAAACCATCTACAACAACCTCCTCCTTCTATAAACCATCTACAACCTCCTCATTCTCTAAACCATCTACAACCTCCCTCCTTCTATAAACCATCTACAACCTCCTCCTTCTATAAACCATCTACAACATCCCTCCTCCTTCTATAAACCATCTACAATAACCTCCTCCTCCTTCTAAACCATCTAAACAACCTGTTCCTTCTATAAACCATCTACTACAACCTCCTTCCTATAAACTGTCTACAACATCCTCCTCCTTCTTTAAACCATCTACAACATCCTCCTTCTATAAACCATCTACAACCTCCTCCCTTCTATAAACCATCTACAATAACCTCCTCCTTCTATAAACCATCTATAACCTCCTCCTCCTTCTATAAACCATCTGTAACCTCTTCCTTCTCTAATCCATCTACAACATCCTCCTCCTCCTATAAACCACTCCATAACCTCCTCCTCCTATAAACCATCTACAACCTCCTCCTTCTATAAACCATCTACAACAACCTCCTCCTCCTTCTATAAACCATCTACAACCTCCTCCTTCTATAAACCATCTACAACATCCTCCTCCTTCTATAAACCATCTACAACAACCTCCTCCTCCTTCTCTAAACCATCTAAAACAACCTGTTCCTTCTATAAACCATCTACAACAACCTCCTCCTTCTATAAACCGTTTACAACATCCTCCTCCTTCTTTAAACCATCTACAACATCCTCCTTCTATAAACCATCTACAACCTCCTCCTCCTTCTATAAACCATCTACAACAACCTCCTCCTTCTATAAACCATCTACAACCTCCTCCTCTTCTATAAACCATCTACAACCTCCTCCTTCTCTAATCCATCTACAACATCCTCCTTCCTATAAACCATCTACAACCTCCTCCTTCTATAAACCATCTACAACAACCTCCTCCTCCTTCTATAAAACCATCTACAACCTCCTCCTCCTTCTAAACCATCTACAACCTCCTTCCTTCTCTAATCCATCTACAACATCCTCCTCTTCTCTAAACCATCTACAACCTCCTCCTTCTCTAAACCATCTACAACAACCTCCTCCTCCTTCTCTAAACCATCTACAACAACCCCACCTTCTATAAACCATCTACAACAATCCCTCCTCCTTCTATAAACCATCTACAACATCCTCCTCCTTCTCTAAACCATCTACAACATCCTCCTTCTCCTATAAACCACCTACAACCTCCTCCACCTATAAACCATCTACAACCTCCTCCTTCTATAAACCATCTATAACCTCCTCCTCATATAAACCATCTACAACCTCCTTCTATAAATCATCGACAACAACCTCCTTCTTCTATAAACCATCTACAACCTCCTCCTTCTCTAATCCATCTACAACAACCTCCTTCTATAAACCATCTAAAATCTCCTCCTTCTATAAACCATCTACATCAAACTCCTCCTTCTATAAACCATCTACAACCTCCTCCTTCTATAAAACCATTTACAACCTCCTCCTTCTATAAACCATTTACAACCTCCTCCTTCTATAAACATCGACAACAGCCTCCTTCTTCTATAAACCATCTACAACCTCCTCCTTCTATAAACCATTTACAACCTCCTCCTTCTATAAACCATTTACAACCTCCTCCTTCTATAAACCATCTACAACATCCTCCTCCTTCTATAAACCATCTACAACCTCCTCTTTCTATAAACATCTACAACAACCTCCTCTTCTATAAAATCTACAACCTCCTCATCCTATAAACCATCTACAACCTCCTCCTTCTATAAACCATCTACAACATCCCCCCTTCTATAAACCATCTAAAACAACCTTCTCCTCCTTCTCTAAACCATCTACAACAATCCTTCCTTCTATAAACCATCCATAACCTCCTCATTCTCGAAACCATCTACAACCTCCTCCTCCTTCTATAAACCATCTACAACCTCCTCCTTCTATAAACCATCTACAACATCCTCCTCCTTCTATAAACCATCTACAACAACCTCCTCCTCCTTCTCTAAACCATCTAAAACAACCTGCTCCTTCTATAAACCATCTACTACAACATCCTCCTTCTATAAACCATCTACAACCTCCTCCTCCTTCTATAAACCATCTACAACAACCTCCTCCTTCTATAAACCATCTACAACCTCCTCCTCCTTCTATAAACCATCTGTAACCTCCTCCTTCATAATCCATCTACAACATCCTCCTCCTCCTATAAACCACCTACAACCTCCCTATAAACCATCTACAACTCCTCTTCTCTAAACCATCTACAACATCCTCCTCCTTCCTTCTATAAACCATCTACAACATCCTCCTTCTATAAACCATCTACAACCTCCTCCTCCTTCTATAAACCATCTACAACCTCCTCCTTCTATAAACCATCTACAACATCCTCCTCCTTCTATAAACCATCTACAACAACCTCCTCCTTCTCTAAACCATCTACAACAACCCTCCTTCTATAAACCATCTACAACATCCTCCTCCTTCTATAAACCATCTACAACAACCTCCTCCTTCTCTAAACCATCTAAACAACCTGCTCCTTCTATAAACCATCTACAACAACCTCCTCCTTCCATAAACCGTCTACAACATCCTCCTTCTTTAAACCATCTACAACATCCTCCTTCTATAAACCATCTACAACCTCCTCCTCCTTCTATAAACCATCTACAACAACCTCCTCCTTCTATAAACCATCTACAACCTCCTCCTCCTTCTATAAACCATCTACAACCTCCTCCTTCTCTAATCCATCTACAACATCCTCCTCCTCCTATAAACCACCTACAACCTCCTCCTTCCTATAAACCATCTACAACAACCTCCTCCTCCTTCTATAAACCATCTACAACCTCCTCCTCCTTCTCTAAACCATCTACAACCTCCTCCTCCTTCTCTAATCCATCTACAACATCCTCCTCCTTCTCTAAACCATCTACAACCTCCTCCTTCTCTAAACCATCTACAACAACCTCCTCCTCCTTCTCCTAAACCATCTACAACAACCCCTCCTTCTATAAACCATCTACAACAACCTCCTCCTTATAAACCATCTACAATATCCTCCTCCTTCTCTAAACCATCTACAACATCCTCCTCCTCCTATAAACCACCTACAACCTCCTCCTCCTATAAACCATCTACAACCTCCTCCTATAAACCATCTACAACCTCCTCCTCATATAAACCATCTACAACCTCCTTCTATAAATCATCGACAACAACCTCCTTCTTCTATAAACCATCTACAACCTCCTCCTTCTAATCCATCTACAACAACCTCCTCCTTCTATAAACCATCTAAAATCTCCTCCTTCTATAAACCATCTACATCAAACTCCTCCTTCTATAAACCATCTACAACCTCCTCCTTCTATAAACCATTTACAACCTCCTCCTTCTATAAACCATTTACAACCTCCTTCTATAAAACATCGACAACAGCCTCCTTCTTCTATAAACCATCTACAATCTCCTCCTTCTATAAACCATCTACAACCTCCTCCTTCTCTTAACCATCTACAACATCCTCCTCCTTCTATAAACCATCTACAACATCCTCCTCCTTCTATAAACCATCTAGCCTCCTCTTTCTATAAACACCTACAACAACCTCCTCCTTCTATAAACCATCTACAACCTCCTCATCCTATAAACCATCTATAACTCTCCTTCTATAAACCATCTACAACATCCTCCCCTTCTATAAACCATCTAAAACAACCTTCTCCTCCTTCTAAACCATCTACAACAACCTCCTCCTTCTATAAACCATCTACAACCTCCTCATTCTCTAAACCATCTACAACCTCCTCCTCCTTCTATAAACCATCTACAACCTCCTCCTTCTATAAACCATCTACAACATCCTCCTCCTTCTATAAACCATCTACAACAACCTCCTCCTCCTTCTCTAAACCATCTAAAACAACCTGCTCCTTCTATAAACCATCTACTACAACCTCCTCCTTCTATAAACCGTCTACAACATCCTCCCTCTTCTTAAACCATCTACAACATCCTCCTTCTATAAACCATCTACAACCTCCTCCTCCTTCTATAAACCATCTACAACAACCTCCTCCTTCTATAAACCATCTACAACCTCCTCCTCCTTCTATAAACCATCTCTCTCTAATCCATCTACAACATCCTCCTCCTCCTATAAACCACCTACAACCTCCTCCTCCTATAAACCATCTACAACCTCCTCCTTCTATAAACCATCTACAACATCCTCCTCCTTCTATAAACCATCTACAACATCCTCCTTCTAAAACCATCTACAACCTCCTCCTCCTTCTATAAACCATCTACAACCTCCTCCTTCTATAAACCATCTACAACATCCTCCTCCTTCTATAAACCATCTACAACAACCTCCTCCTCCTTCTATAAAACCATCTACAACAACCCCTTCTTCTATAAACCATCTACAACAACCTCCTCCTTCTATAAACCATCTACAACATCCTCCTCTTCTCTAAACCATCTACAACATCCTCCTCCTATAAACCACCTACAACCTCCTCCTCCTATAAACCATCTACAACCTCCTCCTTCTATAAACCATCTACAACCTCCTCCTCATATAAACCATCTACAACCTCCTTCTATAAATCATCGACAACAACCTCCTTCTTCTATAAACCATCTACAACCTCCTCCTTCTCTAATCCATCTACAACAACCTCCTCCTTCTATAAACCATCTAAAATCTCCTCCTTCTATAAACCATCTACATCAAACTCCTCCTTCTATAAACCATCTACAACCTCCTCCTTCTATAAACCATTTACAACCTCCTCCTTCTATAAACCATTTACAACCTCCTCCTTCTATAAAACATCGACAACAGCCTCCTTCTTCTATAAACCATCTACAATCTCCTCCTTCTATAAACCATCTACAACTCCCTCCTCCTCCTTCTCTAATCCATCTACAACAACCTCCTCCTTATAAACCATCTATAACATCCTCCTCCTTCTTTAAACCATCTACAACATCCTCCTTCTATAAACCATCTACAACCTCCTCCTCCTTCTATAAACCATCTACAACAACCTCCTCCTTCTATAAACCATCTACAACCTCCTCCTCCTTCTATAAACCATCTACAACCTCCTCCTTCTCTAATCCATCTACAACATCCTCCTCCTCCTATAAACCACCTACAACCTCCTCCTCTATAAACCATCTACAACAACCTCCTCCTCCTTCTATAAACCATCTACAACCTCCTCCTCCTTCTCTAAACCATCTACAACCTCCTCCTCCTTCTCTAATCCATCTACAACATCCTTCCTTCTCTAAACCATCTACACCTCCTCCTTCTCTAAACCATCTACAACAACCTCCTCCTCCTTCTCTAAAATCTACAACAACCCCTCCTTCTATAAACCATCTACAACAACCTCCTCCTTCTATAAACCATCTACAACATCCTCCTCCTTCTCTAAACCATCTACAACATCCTCCTCCTCCTATAAACCACCTACAACCTCCTCCTCCTATAAACCATCTACAACCTCCTCCTTCTATAAACCATCTACAACCTCCTCCTCCTATAAACCATCTACAACCTCCTTCTATAAATCATCGACAACAACCTCCTCCTTCTATAAACCATCTACAACCTCCTCCTTCTCTAATCCATCTACAACAACCTCCTCCTTCTATAAACCATCTAAAACCTCCTCCTTCTATAAACCATCTACATCAAACTCCTCCTTCTATAAACCATCTACAACCTCCTCCTTCTATAAACCATTTACAACCTCCTCCTTCTATAAACCATTTACAACCTCCTCCTTCTATAAACCATCGACAACAACCTCCTTCTTCTATAAACCATCTACAATCTCCTCCTTCTATAAACCATCTACAACCTCCTCCTTCTCTTAACCATCTACAACATCCTCCTCCTTCTATAAACCATCTACAACATCCTCCTCCTTCTATAAACCATCTACAACCTCCTCTTTCTATAAACAATCTACAACAACCTCCTCCTTCTATAAACCATCTACAACCTCCTCATCCTATAAACCATCTACAACCTCCTCCTTCTATAAACCATCTACAACATCCTCCCCCTTCTATAAACCATCTAAAACAACCTTCTCCTCCTTCTCTAAACCATCTACAACAACCTCCTCCTTCTATAAACCATCTACAACCTCCTCATTCTCTAAACCATCTACAACCTCCTCCTCCTTCTATAAACCATCTACAACCTCCTCCTTCTATAAACCATCTACAACATCCTCCTCCTTCTATAAACCATCTACAACAACCTCCTCCTCCTTCTCTAAACCATCTAAAACAACCTGCTCCTTCTATAAACCATCTACTACAACCTCCTCCTTCTATAAACCGTCTACAACATCCTCCTCCTTCTTTAAACCATCTACAACATCCTCCTTCTATAAACCATCTACAACCTCCTCCTTCTATAAACCATCTACAACAACCTCCTCCTTCTATAAATCATCTACAACCTCCTCCTCCTTCTATAAACCATCTACAACCTCCTCCTTCTCTAATCCATCTACAACATCCTCCTCCTCCTATAAACCACCTACAACCTCCTCCTCCTATAAACCATCTACAACCTCCTCCTTCTATAAACCATCTACAACATCCTCCTCCTCCTTCTATAAACCATCTACAACATCCTCCTTCTATAAACCATCTACAACCTCCTCCTTCTATAAACCATCTACAACCTCCTCCTTCTCTAATTCATCTACAACATCCTCCTCCTTCTATAAACCATCTACAACAACCTCCTCCTCCTTCTCTAAACCATCTACAACAACCCCTCCTTCTATAAACCATCTACAACAACCTCCTCCTTCTATAAACCATCTACAACATCCTCCTCCTTCTCTAAACCATCTACAACATCCTCCTCCTCCTATAAACCACCTACAACCTCCTCCTCCTATAAACCATCTACAACCTCCTCCTTCTATAAACCATCTACAACCTCCTCCTTCTATAAACCATCTACAACCTCCTTCTATAAATCATCGACAACAACCTCCTTCTTCTATAAACCATCTACTAACCTCCTTCTCTAATCCATCTACAACAACCTCCTTCTTAAACCATCTAAAATCTCCTCCTTCTATAAACCATCTACATCAAACTCCTCCTTCTATAAACCATCTACAACCTCCTCCTTCTATAAACCATTTACAACCTCCTCCTTCTATAAACCATTTACAACCTCCTCCTTCTATAAAACATCGACAGCCTCCTTCTTCTATAAACCATCTACAATCTCCTCCTTCTATAAACCATCTACAACCTCCTCCTTCTCTTAACCATCTACAACATCCTCCTCCTTCTATAAACCATCTACAACATCCTCCTCCTTCTATAAACCATCTACAACCTCCTCTTTCTATAAACAATCCCAACAACCTCCCCTTCTATAAACCATCTACAACCTCCTCATCCTATAAACCATCTACAACCTCCTCCTTCTATAAACCATCTACAACATCCTCCCCTTCTATAAACCATCTAAAACAACCTTCTCCTTCTCTAAACCATCTACAACAACCTCCTCCTTCTATAAACCATCTACAACCTCCTCATTCTCTAAACCATCTACAACCTCCTCCTCCTTCTATAAACCATCTACAACCTCCTCCTTCTATAAACCATCTACAAACATCCTCCTCCTTCTATAAACCATCTACAACAACCTCCTCCTCCTTCTCTTCTAAAACCATCTAAAACAACCTGCTCTTCTATAAACCATCTACTACAACCTCCTCCTTCTATAAACCGTCTACAACATCCTCCTCCCTTCTTTAAACCATCTACAACATCCTCCTTCTATAAAAACCATCTACAACCTCCTCCTCCGTCTCTAAACGATCTACAACAACCTCCTCCTTCTATAAACCATCTACAACAACCTCCTCCTTCTCTAAACTATCTACAACCTCCTCCTTCTCTAAACCATCTACAACCTCCTCCTCCTTTTATAAACCATCAACAACCTCATCCTTCTATAAACCATCTACAACCTCCTCCTTCTATAAACCATCTACAACATCCTCCCCCTCCTTCTATAAACCATCTACAACATCCTCCTTCTATAAACCATCTACAACCTCCTCCTCCTTCTATATACCATCTACAACCTCCTCCTTCTATAAACCATCTACAACCTCCTCCTCCTTCTATAAACCATCTACAACAACCTCCTCCTTCTATAAACCATCTACAACATCCTCCTCCTTCTATAAACCATCTACAACAACCTCCTCCTCCTTCTCTAAACCATCTACAACAACCTCCTCCTTCTATAAACCATCTACATCCTCCTCCTTCTATAAACCATCTACAACCTCCTCCTTCTCTAAACCATCTACAACATCCTCCTCCTTCTCTAAACCATCTACAACAACCTCCTCCTCCTATAAACCATCGACAACCTCCTCCTTCTATAAACCATCTACAACCTCCTCCTCGTATAAACCATCTACAACCTCTTCCTTCTATAAACCATCGACAACAACCTCCTTCCTCTATAAACCATCTACAACCTCCTCCTTCTATCAACCATCTACAACCTCCTCCTTCTCTAATCCATCTACAACAACCTCCTCCTTCTATAAACCATCTACAACAAACTCCTTCTATAAACCATCTACAACCTCCTCCTTCTATAAACCATTTACAACCTCCTCCTCCTTCTATAAACCATTTACAACCTCCTCCTTCTATGAACCATCTACAACAGCCTCCTCCTTCTATAAACCATCTAAAACCTCCTCTTTCTATAAACCATCTACAACCTCCTCCTTCTCTTAACCATCTACAACATCCTCCTCCTTCTATAAACCATCTACAACATCCTCCTCCTTCTATAAACCATCTACAACCTCCTCTTTCTATAAACAATCTACAACAACCTCCTCCTTCTATAAACCATCTACAACCTCCTCCTTCTATAAACCATCTACAACAACCTCCTCCTTCTCTAAACCATCTACAACCTCCTCATTCTCTAAACCATCTACAACCTCCTCCTCCTTCTATAAACCATCTACAACCTCCTCCTTCTATAAACCATCTACAACATCCTCCTGCTTCTATAAACCATCTACAACAACCTCCTCCTTCTCTAAACCATCTACAACAACCTGTCCTTCTATAAACCATCTACAACAACCTCCTCCTTCTATAAACCGTCTACAACAACCTCCTCCTTCTTTAAACCATCTACAACATCCTCCTCCTCCTTCTATAAACCATCTACAACATCCTCCTCCTCCTTCTATAAACCATCTACAACATCCTCCTTCTATAAACCATCTACAACCTCCTCCTTCTCTAATCCATCTACAACAACCTCCTCCTTCTATAAACCATCTACAACCTCCTCCTCCTTCTATAAACCATCTACAACCTCCTCCTTCTATAAACCATCTACAACAACCTCCTCCTTCTATAAACCATCTACAACAACCTCCTCCTTCTCTAAACCATCTACAACAACCTCCTCCTTCTATAAACTACCTACAACCTCCTCCTCCTATAAACCATCTACAACCTCCTCATCTATAAACCATCTACAACCTCCTCCTCGTATAAACCATCTACAACCTCCTTCTATAAATCATCGACAACAACCTCCTTCTTCTATAAACCATCTACAACCTCCTAATTCTATAAACCATCTACAACCTCCTCCTCCTCTAATCCATCTACAACAACCTCCTCCTTCTATAAACCATCTACAACCTCCTCATTCTATAAACCATCTACAACAACCTCCTCCTTCTATAAACCATCTACAACCTCCTCCTTCTATAAACCATCTACAAATCCTCCTCCTTCTATAAATCATCTACAACAACCTCCTCCTCCTTCTCTAAACCATCTACAACAACCTGCTCCTTCTATAAACCATCTACAACAACCTCCTCCTTCTATAAACCGTCTAAACAACCTCCTCCTTCTATAAACCATCTACAACATCCTCCTCCTTCTATAAACCATCTACAACCTCCTCCTTCTTTAATAATATAATATAATATATTCTTTAAAACCATCTACAACATCCTCCTCCTTCTATAAACCATCTACAACAACCTGCTCCTTCTATAAACCATCTACAACATCCTCCTCCTTCTATAAACCATCTACAACAACCTCCTCCTTCTATAAACCGTCTACAACCTCCTCCTCCTTCTATAAACCATCTACAACCTCCTCCTCCTTCTATAAACCATCTACAACCTCCTCCTTCTATAAACCATCTACAACCTCCTCCTTCTATAAACCATCTACAACCTCCTCCTTCTCTAATCAATCTACAACATCCTCCTCCTATAAACCATAAACAACCTCCTCCTTCTATAAACCATCTACAACCTCCTCCTTCTATAAACCATCTACAACCTCCTCCTCGTATAAACCATCTACAACCTCCTTCTATAAATCATTGACAACAACCGCCTTCTTCTATAAACCATCACAACCTCCTCCTTCTATAAACCATCTACAACCTCCTCCTTCTCTAATCCATCTACAACAACCTCCTCCTTCTATAAACCATCTACAACCTCCTCCTTCTATAAACCATCTACATCAAACTCCTCCTTCTATAAACCATCTACAACCTCCTCCTTCTATAAACCATTTACAACCTCCTCCTTCTATAAACCATTTACAACCTCCTCCTTCTATAAACCATCGACAACAACCTCTTCTTCTATAAACCATCTACAACCTCCTCCTTCTATAAACCATCTACAACCTCCTCCTCTCTTAACCATCTACAACATCCTCCTTCTATAAACCATCTACAACCTCCTCTTTCTATAAACAATCTACAACAACCTCCTCCTTCTATAAACCATCTACAACCTCCTCCTCCTATAAACCATCCACAACAACCTCCTCCTTCTCTAAACCATCTACAACCTCCTCATTCTCTAAACCATCTACAACCTCCTCCTCCTTCTATAAACCATCTACAACCTCCTTCTATAAATCATCGACAACAACCTCCTTCTTCTATAAACCATCTACAACCTCCTCCTTCTATAAACCATCTACAACCTCCTCCTCCTATAAACCATCTACAACCACCTCCTCCTTCTCTAAACCATCTACAACCTCCTCATTCTCTAAACCATCTACAACCTCCTCCTCCTTCTATAAACCATCTACAACCTCCTCCTTCTATAAACCATCTACAACATCCTCCTCCTTCTATAAATCATCTACAACAACCTCCTCCTCCTTCTCTAAACCATCTACAACAACCTGCTCCTTCTATAAACCATCTACAACAACCTCCTCCTTCTATAAACCGTCTACAACCTCCTCCTTCTCTAATCCATCTACAACAACCTCCTCCTTCTATAAACCATCTACAACCTCCTCCTTCTATAAACCATCTACATCAAACTCCTCCTTCTATAAACCATCTACAACCTCCTCCTTCTATAAACCATTTACAACCTCCTCCTTCTATAAACCATTTACAACCTCCTCCTTCTATAAACCATCGACAACAACCTCCTTCTTCTATAAACCATCTACAACCTCCTCCTTCTATAAACCATCTACAACCTCCTCCTTCTCTTAACCATCTACAACATCCTCCTCCTTCTATAAACCATCTACAACCTCCTCTTTCTATAAACCATCTACAACAACCTCCTCCTTCTATAAACCATCTACAACCTCCTCCTCCTATAAACCATCTACAACAACCTCCTCCTTCTCTAAACCATCTACAACCTCCTCATTCTCTAAACCATCTACAACCTCCTCCTCCTTCTACAAACCATCTACAACCTCCTCCTTCTATAAACCATCTACAACAACCTCCTCCTTCTATAAACCATCTACAACCTCCTCCTCCTATAAACCATCTACAACAACCTCCTCCTTCTCTAAACCATCTACAACCTCCTCCTTCTCTAAACCATCTACAACCTCCTCCTCCTTCTATAAACCATCTACAACCTCCTCCTTCTATAAACCATCTACAACATCCTCCTCCTTCTATAAACCATCTACAACAACCTCCTCCTCCTTCTCTAAACCATCTACAACAACCTCCTCCTTCTATAAACCATCTACAACCTCCTCCTCCTTCTATAAACCATCTACAACCTCCTCCTCCTTCTATAAACCATCTACAACCTCCTCCTTCTATAAACCATCTACAACCTCCTCCTTCTATAAACCATCTACAACCTCCTCCTTCTCTAATCAATCTACAACATCCTCCTCCTATAAACCATAAACAACCTCCTCCTTCTATAAACCATCTACAACCTCCTCCTTCTATAAACCATCTACAACCTCCTCCTCGTATAAACCATCTACAACCACCTTCTATAAATCATTGACAACAACGGCCTTCTTCTATAAACCATCACAACCTCCTCCTTCTATAAACCATCTACAACCTCCTCCTTCTCTAATCCATCTACAACAACCTCCTCCTTCTATAAACCATCTACAACCTCCTCCTTCTATAAACCATCTACAACAAACTCCTCCTTCTATAAACCATCTACAACCTCCTCCTTCTATAAACCATTTACAACCTCCTCCTTCTATAAACCATTTACAACCTCCTCCTTCTATAAACCATCGACAACAACCTCCTTCTTCTATAAACCATCTACAACCTCCTCCTTCTATAAACCATCTACAACCTCCTCCTTCTCTTAACCATCTACAACATCCTCCTTCTATAAACCATCTACAACCTCCTCTTTCTATAAACAATCTACAACAACCTCCTCCTTCTATAAACCATCTACAACCTCCTCCTCCTATAAACCATCCACAACAACCTCCTCCTTCTCTAAACCATCTACAACCTCCTCATTCTCTAAACCATCTACAACCTCCTCCTCCTTCTATAAACCATCTACAACCTCCTCCTTCTATAAATCATCGACAACAACCTCCTTCTTCTATAAACCATCTACAACCTCCTCCTTCTATAAACCATCTACAACCTCCTCCTCCTATAAACCATCTACAACAACCTCCTCCTTCTCTAAACCATCTACAACCTCCTCATTCTCTAAACCATCTACAACCTCCTCCTCCTTCTATAAACCATCTACAACCTCCTCCTTCTATAAACCATCTACAACATCCTCCTCCTTCTATAAATCATCTACAACAACCTCCTCCTCCTTCTCTAAACCATCTACAACAACCTGCTCCTTCTATAAACCATCTACAACAACCTCCTCCTTCTATAAACCGTCTACAACCTCCTCCTTCTCTAATCCATCTACAACAACCTCCTCCTTCTATAAACCATCTACAACCTCCTCCTTCTATAAACCATCTACAACAAACTCCTCCTTCTATAAACCATCTACAACCTCCTCCTTCTATAAACCATTTACAACCTCCTCCTTCTATAAACCATTTACAACCTCCTCCTTCTATAAACCATCGACAACAACCTCCTTCTTCTATAAACCATCTACAACCTCCTCCTTCTATAAACCATCTACAACCTCCTCCTTCTCTTAACCATCTACAACATCCTCCTTCTATAAACCATCTACAACCTCCTCTTTCTATAAACAATCTACAACAACCTCCTCCTTCTATAAACCATCTACAACCTCCTCCTCCTATAAACCATCCACAACAACCTCCTCCTTCTCTAAACCATCTACAACCTCCTCATTCTCTAAACCATCTACAACCTCCTCCTCCTTCTATAAACCATCTACAACCTCCTCCTTCTATAAATCATCGACAACAACCTCCTTCTTCTATAAACCATCTACAACCTCCTCCTTCTATAAACCATCTACAACCTCCTCCTCCTATAAACCATCTACAACAACCTCCTCCTTCTCTAAACCATCTACAACCTCCTCATTCTCTAAACCATCTACAACCTCCTCCTCCTTCTATAAACCATCTACAACCTCCTCCTTCTATAAACCATCTACAACATCCTCCTCCTTCTATAAATCATCTACAACAACCTCCTCCTCCTTCTCTAAACCATCTACAACAACCTGCTCCTTCTATAAACCATCTACAACAACCTCCTCCTTCTATAAACCGTCTACAACAACCTCCTCCTTCTATAAACCATCTACAACATCCTCCTCCTTCTATAAACCATCTACAACCTCCTCCTTCTTTAATAATATAATATAATATATTCTTTAAACCATCTACAACATCCTCCTCCTTCTATAAACCATCTACAACAACCTGCTCCTTCTATAAACCATCTACAACATCCTCCTCCTTCTATAAACCATCTACAACAACCTCCTCCTTCTATAAACCGTCTACAACCTCCTCCTCCTTCTATAAACCATCTACAACCTCCTCCTCCTTCTATAAACCATCTACAACCTCCTCCTTCTATAAACCATCTACAACCTCCTCCTTCTATAAACCATCTACAACCTCCTCCTTCTATAATCAATCTACAACATCCTCCTCCTATAAACCATAAACAACCTCCTCCTTCTATAAACCATCTACAACCTCCTCCTTCTATAAACCATCTACAACCTCCTCCTCGTATAAACCATCTACAACCTCCTTCTATAAATCATTGACAACAACCTCCTTCTTCTATAAACCATCACAACCTCCTCCTTCTATAAACCATCTACAACCTCCTCCTTCTCTAATCCATCTACAACAACCTCCTCCTTCTATAAACCATCTACAACCTCCTCCTTCTATAAACCATCTACAACAAACTCCTCCTTCTATAAACCATCTACAACCTCCTCCTTCTATAAACCATTTACAACCTCCTCCTTCTATAAACCATTTACAACCTCCTCCTTCTATAAACCATCGACAACAACCTCCTTCTTCTATAAACCATCTACAACCTCCTCCTTCTATAAACCATCTACAACCTCCTCCTTCTCTTAACCATCTACAACATCCTCCTCCTTCTATAAACCATCTACAACCTCCTCTTTCTATAAACCATCTACAACAACCTCCTCCTTCTATAAACCATCTACAACCTCCTCCTCCTATAAACCATCTACAACAACCTCCTCCTTCTCTAAACCATCTACAACCTCCTCCTTCTCTAAACCATCTACAACCTCCTCCTCCTTCTATAAACCATCTACAACCTCCTCCTTCTATAAACCATCTACAACATCCTCCTTCTATAAACCATCTACAACCTCCTCCTCCTTCTATAAACCATCTACAACATCCTCCTCCTTCTATAAACCATCTACAACCTCCTCTTTCTATAAACCATCTACAACAACCTCCTCCTTCTATAAAACCATCTACAACAAACCTCCTCCTTCTTTAAACCATCTACAACATCCTCCTCCTCCTTCTATAAACCATCTACAACATCCTCCTCCTCCTTCTATAAACCATCTACAACATCCTCCTTCTATAAAACCCTCTACAACCTCCTCCTCCTTCTATAAACCATCTACAACAACCTCCTCCTTCTATAAACCATCTACAACCTCCTCCTCCTTCTATAAACCATCTACAACCTCCTCCTTCTCTAATCCATCTACAACATCCTCCTCCTCCTATAAACCACCTACAACCTCCTCCTCCTATAAACCATCTACAACCTCCTCCTTCTATAAACCATCTACAACCTCCTCCTCGTATAAACCATCTACAACCTCCTTCTATAAATCATCGACAACAACCTCCTTCTTCTATAAACCATCTACAACCTCCTCCTTCTATAAACCATCTACAACCTCCTCCTCCTATAAACCATCTACAACAACCTCCTCCTTCTCTAAACCATCTACAACCTCCTCCTTCTCTAAACCATCTACAACCTCCTCCTCCTTCTATAAACCATCTACAACCTCCTCCTTCTATAAACCATCTACAACATCCTCCTCCTTCTATAAACCATCTACAACCTCCTCCTCCTTCTATAAACCATCTACAACAACCTCCTCCTTCTATAAACCATCTACAACAACCTCCTCCTTCTATAAACCATCTACAACCTCCTCCTCCTATAAACCATCTACAACAACCTCCTCCTTCTCTAAACCATCTACAACCTCCTCATTCTCTAAACCATCTACAACCTCCTCCTCCTTCTACAAACCATCTACAACCTCCTCTTTCTAAAAACCATCTACAACAACCTCCTCCTTCTATAAACCATCTACAACCTCCTCCTCCTATAAACCATCTACAACAACCTCCTCCTTCTCTAAACCATCTACAACCTCCTCCTCCTCCTTCTTTAATAATATAATATAATATAATATATTCTTTAAACCATCTACAACATCCTCCTCCTTCTATAAACCATCTACAACAACCTGCTCCTTCTATAAACCATCTACAACAACCTCCTCCTTCTATAAACCGTCTACAACATCCTCCTTCTTTAATAATATAATATAATATAATATATTCTTTAAACCATCTACAACATCCTCCTCCTTCTATAAACCATCTACAACAACCTCCTCCTTCTATAAACCATCTACAACAACCTCCTCCTTCTATAAACCATCTACAACCTCCTCCTTCTAGAAACCATCTACAACCTCCTCCTCCTTCTATAAACCATCTACAACCTCCTCCTCCTTCTATAAACTATCTACAACAACGTCCTCCTTCTATAAACCATCTACAACCTCCTCCTCCCTCTATAAACCATCTACAACAACCTCCTCCTTCTATAAACCATCTACAACAACCTCCTCCTTCTATAAACCATCTACAACCTCCTCCTTCTATAAACCATCTACAACCTCCTCCTCCTTCTATAAACCATCTACAACCTCCTCCTCCTTCTATAAACCATCTACAACATCCTCCTTCTATAAACCGTCTACAACAACCTCCTCCTTCTATAAACCATCTACAACCTCCTCCTCCTTCTATAAACCATCTACAACAACCTCCTCCTTCTATAAACCATCTACAACCTCCTCCTCCTTCTATAAACCATCTACAACCTCCTTCTATAAACCATCTACAACCTCCTCCTTCTATAAACCATCTACAACCTCCTCCTTCTCTAATCAATCTACAACATCCTCCTCCTATAAACCATAAACAACCTCCTCCTTCTATAAACCATCTACAACATCCTCCTCCTCCTATAAACCATCTACAACGTCCTCCTCCTTCTATAAACCATCTACAACATCCTCCTCCTATAAACCATCTACAACTTCCTCCTCCTATAAACCATCTACAACCTCCTCCTTCTATAAACCATCTACAACAACCTCCTCCTTCTATAAACCATCTACAACCTCCTCCTCCTTCTATAAACCATCCACAACCTCCTCCTGCTTCTATAAACCATCTACAACATCCTCCTCCTCCTTCTATAAACCATCTACAACCTCCTTCTATAAACCATCTACAACATCCTCCTCCTCCTTCCATAAACCATCTACAACCTCCTTCTATAAACCATCTACAACAATCTCCTCCTTCTATAAACCACCGACAAGAACCTCCTCCTTCTATAAACCATCTACAACAATCTCCTCCTTCTATAAACCACCTACAACAACCTCCTCCTTCTATAAACCATCTACAACCTCCTCCTCCTTCTATAAACCATCTACAACATCCTCCTCCTTCTATAAACCATCTACAACAACCTCCTCCTTCTATAAACCAGTGAATGTAGGGCACTATAAATTGGATAGGGTGGGCCCTGGTGAATGTAGGGCCCTATAAAGGGGATAAGGTGGGCCCTGGTGAATGTAGGGCACTATAAAGGGATAGGGTGGGCCCTGGTGAATGTAGGGCCCTATAAAGGGGATAGGGTGGGCCCTGGTGAATGTAGGGCACTATCAGTGGGGATAGGGTGGGCCCTGGTGAATGTAGGGCCCTATAAAGGAATAGGGTGCATAATCCTGAGAATTGGGACAAACCCCTCATCAATCTGTCGAAGTTCTGCCTTGGGAAAGAAAGACTGCATAGAATATAATGTTATTCAACCTCTGGTAATGTAGAATTGCTCTCAGCATAGAAGAGTCAAATTAGGCCCACAGTTCTAGGAAGAACGGGAGACCTCCCTCAATTTCTTTAGGCTAGCCTCTTGTCACAACACAGACTATGTAAAAGGAATGGCATGGCCCTCTATAATGGCTCTCCAGTAGCATAGAAACAAGACCACATTTCCCTCATCCTAACCCAGTACGATATCATGAAGAGGGTTTGTATGGCAGTACAGAGGTCTGCCAGTTGTTGTGTTTGTAGAAGTCAACGTGAGAATAAATCCTATAAAACCCCAATAAAGAAAGGTGAAGTTGGCTAACAGGATATGTGTTCTAGAATGTAACGCTTTCCAGTTAGAATCCCTCTCTTCTGGAACACTGCAGTGCTCTTTCTAGAACAGACTAACAGGATATGTGTTCTAGAATGTAACGCTTTCCAGTTAGAATCCCTCTTCTGGAACACTGCAGTGCTCTTCTAGAACAGACTAACAGGATATGTGTTCTAGAATGTAACGCTTTCCAGTTAGAATCCCTCTCTTCTGGAACACTGCAGTGCTCTTTCTAGAACAGACTAACAGGATATGTGTTCTAGAATGTAACGCTTTCCAGTTAGAATCCTCTCTTCTGGAACACTGCAGTGCTCTTTCTAGAACAGATTAACAGGATATGTGTTCTAGAATGTAACGCTTTCAGTTAGAATCCCTCTCTTCTGGAACACTGCAGTGCTCTTTCTAGAACAGACTAACAGGATATGTGTTCTAGAATGTAACGCTTTCCAGTTAGAATCCCTCTCTTCTGGAACACTGCAGTGCTCTTTCTAGAACAGACTAATAATAATAATAATAATATATGCCATTTAGCAGACGCTTTTATCCAAAGCGACTTACAGTCATGTGTGCATACATTCTACGTATGGGTGGTCCTGGGAATCAACCCACTACCCTGGCGTTACAAGCGCCATGCTCTACCAACTGAGCTACAGAAGGAGGGTATGTGTTCTAGAATGTAACGCTTTCCAGTTAGAATCCTCTCTTCTGGAACACTGCAGTGCTCTTTCTAGAACAGATTAACAGGATATGTGTTCTAGAATGTAACGCTTTCCAGTTAGAATCCCTCTCTTCTGGAACACTGCAGTGCTCTTTCTAGAACAGACTAACAGGATATGTGTTCTAGAATGTAACGCTTTCCAGTTAGAATCCCTCTTCTGGAACACTGCAGTGCTCTTTCTAGAACAGACTAACAGGATATGTGTTCTAGAATGTAACGCTTTCCAGTTAGAATCCCTCTCTTCTGGAACACTGCAGTGCTCTTTCTAGAACAGACTAACAGGATATGTGTTCTAGAATGTAACGCTTTCCAGTTAGAATCCCTCTCTTCTGGAACACTGCAGTGCTCTTTCTAGAACAGATTAACAGGATATGTGTTCTAGAATGTAACGCTTTCCAGTTAGAATCCTCTCTTCTGGAACACTGCAGTGCTCTTTCTAGAACAGACTAACAGGATATGTGTTCTAGAATGTAACGCTTTCAGTTAGAATCCCTCTCTTCTGGAACACTGCAGTGCTCTTTCTAGAACAGACTAACAGGATATCTGTTCTAGAATGTAACGCTTTCAGTTAGAATCCCTCTCTTCTGGAACACTGCAGTGCTCTTTCTAGAACAGATTAACAGGATATGTGTTCTAGAATGTAACGCTTTCCAGTTAGAATCCCTCTCTTCTGGAACACTGCAGTGCTCTTTCTAGAACAGACTAACAGGATATGTGTTCTAGAATGTAACGCTTTCCAGTTAGAATCCCTCTTCTGGAACACTGCAGTGCTCTTTCTAGAACAGACTAACAGGATATGTGTTCTAGAATGTAACGCTTTCCAGTTAGAATCCTCTCTTCTGGAACACTGCAGTGCTCTTTCTAGAACAGACTAACAGGATATGTGTTCTAGAATGTAACGCTTTCCAGTTAGAATCCCTCTCTTCTGGAACACTGCAGTGCTCTTTCTAGAACAGACTAACAGGATATGTGTTCTAGAATGTAACGCTTTCCAGTTAGAATCCCTCTCTTCTGGAACACTGCAGTGCTCTTTTCTAGAACAGACTAACAGGATATGTGTTCTAGAATGTAACGCTTTCCAGTTAGAATCCCTCTTCTGGAACACTGCAGTGCTCTTTCTAGAACAGACTAACAGGATATGTGTTCTAGAATGTAACGCTTTCCAGTTAGAATCCCTCTTCTGGAACACTGCAGTGCTCTTTCTAGAACAGACTAACAGGATATGTGTTCTAGAATGTAACGCTTTCCAGTTAGAATCCCTCTCTTCTGGAACACTGCAGTGCTCTTTCTAGAACAGACTGACAGGATATGTGTTCTAGAATGTAACGCTTTCCAGTTAGAATCCCTCTCTTCTGGAACACTGCAGTGCTCTTTCTAGAACAGACTAACAGGATATGTGTTCTAGAATGTAACGCTTTCAGTTAGAATCCCTCTTCTGGAACACTGCAGTGCTCTTTCTAGAACAGACTAACAGGATATGTGTTCTAGAATGTAACGCTTTCCAGTTAGAATCCCTCTCTTCTGGAACACTGCAGTGCTCTTTCTAGAACAGACTAACAGGATGTGTTCTAGAATGTAACGCTTTCCAGTTAGAATCCCTCTCTTCTGGAACACTGCAGTGCTCTTTTCTAGAACAGACTAACAGGATATGTGTTCTAGAATGTAACGCTTTCCAGTTAGAATCCCTCTCTTCTGGAACACTGCAGTGCTCTTTCTAGAACAGACTAACAGGATATGTGTTCTAGAATGTAACGCTTTCAGTTAGAATCCTCTCTTCTGGAACACTGCAGTGCTCTTTCTAGAACAGACTAACAGGATATGTGTTCTAGAATGTAACGCTTTCAGTTAGAATCCCTCTCTTCTGGAACACTGCAGTGCTCTTTCTAGAACAGACTAACAGGATATGTGTTCTAGAATGTAACGCTTTCCAGTTAGAATCCCTCTTCTGGAACACTGCAGTGCTCTTTCTAGAACAGACTAACAGGATATGTGTTCTAGAATGTAACGCTTTCCAGTTAGAATCCCTCTTCTGGAACACTGCAGTGCTCTTTCTAGAACAGACTAACAGGATATGTGTTCTAGAATGTAACGCTTTCCAGTTAGAATCCCTCTCTTCTGGAACACTGCAGTGCTCTTTCTAGAACAGACTGACAGGATATGTGTTCTAGAATGTAACGCTTTCCAGTTAGAATCCCTCTCTTCTGGAACACTGCAGTGCTCTTTCTAGAACAGACTAACAGGATATGTGTTCTAGAATGTAACGCTTTCCAGTTAGAATCCCTCTCTTCTGGAACACTGCAGTGCTCTTTCTAGAACAGACTAACAGGATATGTGTTCTAGAATGTAACGCTTTCCAGTTAGAATCCCTCTCTTCTGGAACACTGCAGTGCTAGAACAGACCGCCACAGTTTCTAGAACAGACCGCACACAGGACAGGGCCGATATAGAGCAAAATACTACTGAACCAAGAATAGAAACCCACTCGTTTTTCATGCATATTCTGTCCTGAAACGCATCTAGCCCGATGAGCCGCAAGCCGTACGACCGTGTACACTTCTACCCTTCATGTGCACTGATCTGAGGCCACGGGATAGGTCTACTATTTCGTCAAACGAGAGACTTAATATCAACCAGTGGAGAATGTGAAACGCTTTATTGAGAGAAGTTCATTATCCACGTGTTACAAATACATAATACATGCATTATAAATATTAGAGCTGTAACACGTGGATAATGAACTCTCTCTGTAATATTATATTACAAATACAAGTTCAATCTGCACTTCAGTGCACATCTGATGTGCATTATGAAAACAGAGGAAGAAAGAGGAGAGAGGTGTAAAAGACAGAAATCTAAAGAGGTAAGAACAGAGGAGCAGGAAATACAATACATGATTCACGAATTACAGTGCTTCCAAACTTCATATTCTCATCGCAATTACATAGTAGTGTCTCTAGCAATGTCTCCTAACCTTGGGTCCCCAGTCGGACCGAAGGTAATCTTAAGAGCAGGTGAAATGGCGATGATGGGACTTTGAAGAAGAGGAAAGTAGAACCCATCCCATGGCTCAGTTTATCAGTTTAAACTTTAAAAAAAAAAAAACTTTATTTATATTTTTTGCTTGACATAAACACTTTAAAAAAAAAATCATCAGCTTCCACCCCATATGGCTTCCATGAATACAACCAACTGGGAACTCCTCCCGTACAGTCAACGGAAATTACCTTTATATTTTTTGACTTTGGTGATTTTCAATCATTTGAATTGAGTTTACATTAAAAATGCTTCCTTAGAACTTCAATAGCTTCAAACCCATCATGGATTTAACCTTTATTTAACTAGGCTAGTCAGTTTAAGAACAAATTCTTATTTACAAATGGCCAAAGGCAAAAGTCCTCCTGTGGGGACGGGGGCTGGGATTCAATATATAAATACAGGACAAAAACACATCACAACAAGGGAGACACCACAACACTACATAAAGAAAGACCTAAGACAACAACACAGCATTGCAGCAACACTTGACAACAACACGGTAGCAACACAACATGGCATCAGCACAAAACATGGAAAAGAAGCAGGCTCAAGGGTGTGGGGTTTCCACGTCACCAAGTTCATTAACAAAACATGCACCAGTAGCACAACTAGCATGCAAATGGGAAGTTTATTAGGGATTTTTGTACACTGGGGAAGAAGGTGGAATTCACCAATTACTTCACCGTCCCCATACTCCGCCACTTGGTGCAGGCCACTTCCTCTTTTATTAAATGCTTTACAGTGAAAGCTCCACAAACTATTATGGTCACCACCAAGTCACAGAAAAACCCAGCCATTTTTCCAGCCAAAGAGAGGAGTCACAAAAAGCACAAATAAAGATGAAAATGAATCACTAACCTTTGATGATCTTCATCAGATGACACTCATAGGACTTCATGTTACACAATATATGTATGTATGTATGTATGTTTTCTTTGATAAAGTGCATATTTATATCCAAAAATCTCAATTTACATGGTTATGTTCAGTAGTTTACATTTACATTTACATTTACATTTAAGTCATTTAGCAGACACTCTTATCCAGAGCGACTTACAAATTGGTGCATACACCTTATGACATCCAGTGGAACAGCCACTTGCATCTAAATCTTTTTTTTTTGGGGGAGAAGGGGGTGAGAAGGATTACTTACCCTTACTTAATTCTATCCTAGGTATTTCCAAAACATGCTGTGATTTTGCAGAGAGCCACATCAATTTACAGAAATTATAAATGTTGATGGAAATGCAAGTGTTATGCATGGAACTTTAGATATACTTCTCCTTAATGCAACCGCTGTGTCAGATTTTTAAAAAACTTTATGGAAAAAGCATACCATGCAATAATCTGAGTACGGAGCTCAGAGCCCAAACCAGCCAAAAGAAATATCCGCCATGTTGCACAGTCAACATTAGTCAGAAATAGCATTATAAATATTCCCTTACCTTTGATGATCTTCATCAGAATGCACTCCCAGGAATCTCAGTTCCACCATGAATGTTTGATTTGTTCGATAAAGTTCATAATTTATGTCCATATACCTCCTTTTGTCAGAGCGTTTAGAAAACAAATCGAAACGCGCATGCAACTTCCAGCGAAAGGTCGGACGAGAATTCCAAAAAGTTATATTACTTGTCGTAGAAACATATCAAACTATGTATAGAATCAATCTTTAGGATGTTTTAGGATGTTTTTATCGTACATGGTCAATAATGTTGCAACTGGAGAATTCCATTGTCTGTAGAAAAGCAATTGAACGAGAGCTACCTCTCATGTGAATGCGCATGACTGAGCTCGAGGCTGCTCGCAGACCTCTGACTCATTGCCCTCTCATTCAGCCCCCCTTCACAGTTTACTCTGGGTAAGCCTGAAACAACATTCTAAAGACGGTTGACATCTAGTGGAAGCCTTAGGAAGTGCGACATAACCAATATCCCACTGTGTATTCAATAGGGGCTGAGTTCAAAAATTATAAACCTCAGATTTCTCACTTCCTGTTTGGATTTCTTCTCAGGTTTTTGCCTGCCATATGAGTTCTGTTATACTCACAGACATCATTCAACACGTTTAGAAACGTCAGAGTGTTTTCTGTCCAATACTAATAATAATATGCTTAATAATTGTAACGGTTTTCCTCCGTCGAAAGAGAGTCGGACCAAAATGCAGCGTTGTTAGTTCGATACATCTTAAATAAAGAAAAACCACGAACAATACAAAAACAACAAACGGAATGTGAAAAGCAGCCTATCTGGTGACAACTAACACAGAGACAGGAACAATCACCCACGGCAACTCAGCCTATCTGGTGACAACTAACACAGAGATAGGAACAATCACCCACGAAATACTCAAAGAATATGGCTGCCTAAATATGGTTCCCAATCAGAGACAACGATAATCACCTGACTCTGATTGAGAACCGCCTCAGGCAGCCATAGACTATGCTAGACACCCCACAAAAACCCCATGACAAAACGCACCACAATAAACCCATGTCACCCCTGGCCTGACCAAATAAATGAAGAAAAACATACTTCGACCAGGGCGTGACACATATATTAGCATCTGGGAGAGAGTAGCAGGCAGTCTACTCTGGGCACGCTTTTCATCCAAGCTACTCAATACTGCCCCGTTCACCAAGAAGTTAAATCTTCCCACCTTCTCCACTGCTGTCTCTTCGATGTGGATAGGGGTTGCTCCTCTGCTGTTTCCTGAAGTCCACTAACATCTCTTTTGTTTTGTTGACATTGAGTGATAGGTTGTTTTCCTGACACCACACTCCGAGGGCCCTCACCACCTCCCTGTAGGCTGTCTTGTCATTGTTGGTAATCAATGTTGTGCGCGTCTGCAAACTTGATGATTGAGTTGGAGACGTGCATGGCCACGCACTCGTGGGTGAACAGGGAGTACAGGAGGGGCTGAGCATGCACTCTTGTGGGGCCCAAGTGTTGAGGGTCAGCGAAGTGGAGATGTTGTTTCCTACATTCACCACCTGGGAGCAGCCCGTCAGAAAGTCCAGGAACCAATTGCACAGGGCAGGGTTGAGACCCAGGGCCTCCAGCTTAATGATGAGCTTGGAGGGTACTATGGTGTTGAATTCTGAGCTGTAATCAATGAACAGCATTCTTACGTAGATATTATTCTTGTGCAGATGGGATAGAGCAGTGTGATGGGGATTGCATCGTCTGTGGACCTGGCTGTGGACCTAGGGTGACCTGTAAGGTGGAGGTGACATGATGACAGAAGTAAGTGCTACAGGGCGGTAGTCATTTAGTTCAGTTACCTTTTTCTTTCTTGGGTACAGGAACAACAGTGACCATCTTGAAGCATGTGGGAACAGCAGACTGGGATAGGGATTGATTGAATATGTCCGTAAACACACCAGCCAGCTGGTCTGCTGAGGTCTGAGGACATTTAACATTACATTACATTTAAGTCATTTAGCAGACGCTCTTATCCAGAGCGACTTACAAATGGTGCATTCACCTTATGACATCCAGTGGAACAGCCACTTTACAATAGTGCATCTAAATCTTTTAGGGGGGACGCGGCTAGGAATGCCGTCTGGAATGCCATCTGGATGCTGATCCTCAACACGGGGCCCCTCAGGGGTGCGTGCCCAGTCCCCTCTTGTACTCCTGTTCACTCATGACTGCACGGCTAGGCATGACTCCAACGCCATCATTAAGTTTGCCGATGACACAACAGTGGTAGGCCTGATCACCGACAACAATGAGACAGCCTATAGGGAGGAGGTCAGAGACCTGACCATGTGGCACCAGAACAACTACCTCTCCCTTAAAACGTGAACAAGACAAATGAGATGATTGTGGACTACAGGAAAGTACTTCTCATTCTAATCGATGGGGCTGCGGTGTAGCATGTTAAGAGCTTCAAGTTCCTTGGCGTCCACATTACCAACAAACTAACATGGTCCAAGCACACCAAGACAGTCATGCAGAGGGACAAAAGATTTGTCATGGGTCCTCAGATCCACAAAGGTTCTACAGCTGCACCAACGAGAGCATCCTGATGGGTTGCATCACTGCCTGGTATGGCAACTGCTCAGTCTCCGACCACAAGGCACTACAGAGGGTAGTGCGAACAGCCCAGTACATCACTGGGGCCAAGCTTCCTTCCATCCAGGACCTCTATACCAGGCAGTGTCAGAGGAAGGCCCTAAATATTGTGAAAGACTACAGCTACCCTAGTCATAGACTGTTCTCTCTGCTGCCGCATGGCCAGTGGTACAGGAATGCAAAGTCTAGGTCCAAGAGGCTTCTAAACAGCTTCTTCCCCAAGCCATAAGACTCCTGAAAATCTAATCAAATGGATTACCTCATTTACCTCGACACATTGACTCCGTACGGTAACGCCCCTGTATATCGCCTCACTATTGTTATTTTACAGCTGCTCTTTAGTTATTTGTTACTTTGTTACTATTTGTTTGTTACAATTTTCGGGTTATTTTCTAAACTGCATTGTTGGTTAATGGCTTGTAAAGTAAGCATTTCACTGTAAGGTCTACACTTGTTGTATTCGGTGCATGTGACAAATACAATTTGATTTGATTTGTTTGGAGGTCACCAGGTGCACAGAGTCTGTTGGAGGTCACCAGGTGCACAGAGCCTGTTGGAGGTCACCAGGTGCACAGAGTCTGTTGGAGGTCACCAGATGCACAGAGCCTGTTGGAGGTCACCAGGGGCACCAAGCCTGTTGGAGGTTACCAGGTGCACAGATCTTGTTGTAGCCCAGGTCACCAGGTGCACCAAGCCTGTTCGAGGTCACCAGGTGCACCAAGCCTGTTCGAGGTCACCAGGTGCACCAAGCCTGTTGGAGGTGACCAGGTGCACCAAGCCTGTTGGAGGTCACCAGGGGCACCAGGCCTGTTGGAGGTCACCAGGTGCACAGAGCCTGTTGGAGGTCACCAGGTGCACAGAGCCTGTTGGAGGTCACCAGGTGCACCAAGCCTGTTGGAGGTCACCAGGTGCACCAAGCCTGTTGGAGGTCACCAGGTGCACAGAGTCTGTTGGAGGTCACCAGGTGCACAGAGCCTGTTGGAGGTCACCAGGGGCATCAAGCCTGTTGGAGGTCACCAGGGCACCAAGCCTGTTGGAGGTCACCAGGTGCACAGAGTCTGTTGGAGGTCACCAGGGCACCAAGCCTGTTCGAGGTCACCAGGTGCACCAAGCCTGTTGGAGGTGACCAGGTGCACCAAGCCTGTTCGAGGTCACCAGGTGCACAGAGCCTGTTGGAGGTCACCAGGGCACAGAGCCTGTTGGAGGTCACCAGGTGCACCAAGCCTGTTGGAGGTCACCAGGTGCACCAAGCCTGTTGGAGGTCACCAGGTGCACAGAGTCTGTTGGAGGTCACCAGGTGCACCAAGCCTGTTGAAGTTCACCAGGTGCACAGAGCTTGTTGTAGGTCACCAGGTGCACCAAGCCTGTTGGAGGTCACCAGGTGCACAGAGCCTGTTGGAGGTCACCAGGTGCACAGAGCCTGTTGGAGGTCACCAGGGCACCAGGCCTGTTGGAGGTCACCAGGTGCACAGAGCCTGTTGGAGGTCACCAGGTGCACAGAGCCTGTTGGAGGTCACCAGGGGCATCAAGCCTGTTGGAGGTCACCAGGGGCACCAAGCCTGTTGGAGGTCACCAGGTGCACCAAGCCTGTTGAAGGTCACCAGGTGCACAGAGCTTGTTGTAGGTCACCAGGTGCACAGAGCTTGTTGTAGGTCACCAGGTGCACCAAGCCTGTTGGAGGTCACCAGGTGCACCAAGCCTGTTGGAGGTCACCAGGTGCACAGAGTCTGTTGGAGGTCACCAGGTGCACATAGCTTGTTGGAGGTCACCAGGTGCACCAAGCCTGTTGGAGGTCACCAGGGGCACCAAGCCTGTTGGAGGTCACCAGGTGCACAGAGTCTGTTGGAGGTCACCAGGGGCACCAAGCCTGTTCGAGGTCACCAGGTGCACCAAGCCTGTTGGAGGTGACCAGGTGCACCAAGCCTGTTCGAGATCACCAGGTGCACAGAGCCTGTTGGAGGTCACCAGGTGCACAGAGCCTGTTGGAGGTCACCAGGTGCACCAAGCCTGTTGGAGGTCACCAGGTGCACCAAGCCTGTTGGAGGTCACCAGGTGCACAGAGTCTGTTGGAGGTCACCAGGTGCACCAAGCCTGTTGAAGTTCACCAGGGCACAGAGCTTGTTGTAGGTCACCAGGTGCACCAAGCCTGTTGGAGGTCACCAGGTGCACAGAGCCTGTTGGAGGTCACCAGGTGCACAGAGCCTGTTGGAGGTCACCAGGGGCACCAGGCCTGTTGGAGGTCACCAGGTGCACAGAGCCTGTTGGAGGTCACCAGGTGCACAGAGCCTGTTGGAGGTCACCAGGGGCATCAAGCCTGTTGGAGGTCACCAGGGGCACCAAGCCTGTTGGAGGTCACAGGTGCACCAAGCCTGTTGAAGTTCACCAGGTGCACAGAGCTTGTTTTTAGGTCACCAGGTGCACAGAGCTTGTTGTAGGTCACCAGGTGCACCAAGCCTGTTGGAGGTCACCAGGTGCACCAAGCCTGTTGGAGGTCACCAGGTGCACAGAGTCTGTTGGAGGTCACCAGGTGCACATAGCTTGTTGGAGGTCACCAGGTGCACCAAGCCTGTTGGAGGTCACCAGGTGCACAGAGCTTGTTGTAGGTCACCAGGGGCACCAAGCCTGTTCGAGGTCACCAGGTGCACCAAGCCTGTTGGAGGTCACCAGGTGCACCAAGCCTGTTGGAGGTCACCAGGTGCACCAAGCTTGTTGGAGGTCACCAGGTGCACCAAGCCTGTTGGAGTTTACCAGGTGCACAGAGCTTGTTGTAGGTCACCAGGTGCACCAAGCCTGTTCGAGGTCACCAGGTGCACCAAGCCTGTTGGAGGTCACCAGGGGCACCAAGCATGTTGGAGGTCACCAGGTGCACAGAGTCTGTTGGAGGTCACCAGGTGCACAGAGTCTGTTGGAGGTCACGAGGTACACCCAGCCTGTTGGAGGTCACCAGGTGCACAGAGCCTGTTGGAGGTCACCAGGGGCACCAGGCCTGTTGGAGGTCACCAGGTGCACAGAGCCTGTTGGAGGTCACCAGGTGCACAGAGTCTGTTGGAGGTCACCAGGTGCACCAAGCCTGTTGAAGTTCACCAGGTGCACAGAGCTTGTTGTAGGTCACCAGGTGCACCAAGCCTGTTGAGGTCACCAGGTGCACCAAGCCTGTTGGAGGTCACCAGGTGCACAGAGTCTGTTGGAGGTCACCAGGTGCACAGAGCTTGTTGGAGGTCACCAGGTGCACCAAGCCTGTTGGAGGTCACCAGGTGCACCAAGCCTGTTGGAGGTCACCAGGTGCACCAAGCCTGTTGGAGTTTACCAGGTGCACAGCGCTTGTTGTAGGTCACCAGGTGCACCAAGCCTGTTGAAGTTCACCAGGTGCACCAAGCCTGTTCGAGGTCACCAGGTGCACCAAGCCTGTTGGAGGTCACCAGGTGCACAGAGTCTGTTGGAGGTCACCAGGGGCACCAAGCCTGTTGGAGGTCACCAGGTGCACAGAGTCTGTTGGAGGTCACCAGGTGCACAGAGTCTGTTGGAGGTCACCAGGTGCACCCAGCCTGTTGGAGGTCACCAGGTGCACCAAGCCTGTTGTAGGTTACCAGGTGCACCAAGCTTGTTGGAGGTCACCAGGGCACCAAGCCTGTTGAAGGTCACCAGGTGCACCAAGCCTGTTGGAGGTCACCAGGTGCACCAAGCCTGTTGGAGGTTACCAGGTGCACCAAGCCTGTTGGAGGTCACCAGGTGCACAGAGTCTGTTGGAGGTCACCAGGTGCACCAAGCCTGTTGGAGGTCACCAGGTGCACCAAGCCTGTTGGAGGTCACCAGGTGCACCAAGCCTGTTCGAGGTCACCAGGTGCACCAAGCCTGTTCGAGGTCACCAGGTGCACAGAGCCGGTTGGAGGTTACCAGGTGCACCAAGCCTGTTGGAGGTCACCAGGTGCACCAAACCTGTTCGAGGTCACCAGGTGCACCAAGCCTGTTCGAGGTCACCAGGTGCACCAAGCCTGTTCGAGGTCACCAGGTGCACAGAGCCTGTTGGAGGTTACCAGGTGCACCAAGCCTGTTGGAGGTCACCAGATTCAGAGAGAATGTTTGGGTCACCAGGTCACCAGGTCACCAGGTCACCCGTGGTTTGTGGCAGCGGGTCTATAGTCTTAGTGGCGGGTGGGGGTGGGTGCCCCGGTTTTTGAGGTAGATGTCCCGGACGGGATGCCGTGATGGGTGATGCCCAAGTAGAGAGGTGTTGCCCTGGTAGGGAGATTAATTTTGAAGGCCTGGAGGTCCAGACTGGACTCTCAGGCCCAGGAAGTGGGCTGGCATGTAGGCAGGGAGAGGAAGCCTGGAGGTCTAGCTGTGGAGAGGAAAAGTGGAATTCCATGACTGGACTCTTAGGCATAGGGAAATGACAGGTAGGCAGGGCAGGGAGTGTAGGGCTTGGAGGTCTGGACTGAGGGCCAGACATGGGTGCCTTGAGTGGGACAGAGATCACAAGGTCAGTAAGTAGGGGCCTGTCTGGAGCTTCAGAGAGGGTCAAGGAGTAAGAGGTAGGAGTGATGCCCAGACAGGGGTGCCTCAAGTGGTGGAGAGGTCAACAGGTCCTCTAGCTGGGGGCTGGCTGAGGGCGAGAGCTGGGGGCTGGCTGAGGCCTAGAGCTGGGGCTGGCTGAGGGCGAGAGCTGGGGCTGGCTGAGGCCCAGAGATGGGGGCTGGCTGAGGGCCAGAGCTGGGGGCTGGCTGAGGGCGAGAGCTGGGAGATGGCTGAGGGCGAGAGCTGGGGAGATGGCTGAGCCCTAGAGATGGGGGGCTAGCTGAGGCCTAGAGCTGGGGGCTGGCTGCAGTTTCGACCCTCTCTCTCTCCCGCACCTGCTGTCTCAATCTCTGAATGCTTGTCTATGAAAAGCCAACTGACATTTTGTCCTGAGGTGCTGACCTGTGGCACCCTCTATAACCACTGTGATTATTTTCTACCCTGTTGGTCATCTATGAACGTTTGAACATTTTGAAGAACAATCTGTCTTTAATGGCCATGTACTCTGATAATCTCCACACGACACAGCCAGAAGAGGACTGGCCACCCCTCAGAGCCTGGTTCCTCTCTAGGTTTCTTCCTAGGTTCCTACCTTTCTAGGAGTTTATCCTAAACCTCTTTGAGGTTTTAGGCTGGGTTTGTGTACAGCACTTTGAGATATCAGCTGATGTACGAAGGGCTTTATAAATACATTTGATTTGATTTGGTAGATGGGTCAG